>NC_045681.1:25359934-25550376 GCF_003331165.1 Xiphophorus hellerii
TGGCTTGTCATGTAGTTGGTGAAGTACTGGATTCCCACCCAAACCAGCATGCTGCTGTTCCTGTCCAGGTATTCCTGGACAATAACCTCCTGGACAATGTCCAGGTGCTCCTGCACAATAACCAGGAGAGGAACTCCTCCTCTTGTAGTTCCTGTTAGCCTTTCTAATCCCTCTTTTTAGGCTGATCCATGCCAAGCTGCAAAGGGTATTGTCCCCACACCTGAAAGCAGTGTTCCTTTCTCTAAGTAGCCGCTGGACTTAGCGAGTCATCCATGCCTTTTTGTTTGGGAAGGGCATTATAGAACATGTAAATTAAATCAAAATTACATTGGTGCTTTAGGATTGTAGTCTTTGAAGAGCAGGGTGGCTTCGGCATTTAAACTTGATTTTAAGTAATTCTAAATATCAGTTCTACCAGGTGCTTAGCAAACATGTGCTGGAACTATGCATCTGCTTATCATAATAAACTACTTCTCAGTTCAATGCTCTTTAAAATGGTTGTAAATAGCATCATGAAGAAGCATTGTTGTGAGGATGTCTTGAAGAAGCGGTGTTAGAAAAGTCTTTTTAAGAAAACAGATACCAATTTCAAGATGTCAAATACAGCCATGATGCAAAGTCAAATTTATTCATTTATTTTCAGTATATATAGCATTTTCATAAAAACTGAAGGTGACAAATTCTTGATTGTGCTACAAAATGGCACCCTGTGCCTGGAAAATATTTGATACCCCCAGTTATATAGGTTTTGGTGTGGGTGTGTGTGTGTGTGTATATATATATATATATATATATATATATAACAGAAGATAAGAAAATCTGGAAATTAGGTTTTTGTTGCTGGGGTTTGGAGGAATGAATATAATAATTACTGTAAAAAAACAAAAAAAAAGTCATCTGAAAGTTATGTATGTTTATTTGGAAAGGTCACATTTTCCATAACAAAAAAACAGCATTATTAGCTTTTTTTTTCTCTATGAAAAATGTTTGTCATATAATTCCAGAATATTATGGCATAACAACCCCATAACAAATACTCTGATGGTGTGCAGCAAATTATGATTATTTTGTACCCAGAATGCATCACTTTGCTAAAGCCAGTATAATATCAACTGATGTCCTGCGTGCTTTCTGATTGAAGCCCTACTGTGTTTAATTAGGCAGTCAACAGACTTGGCAACACTCGATAACTAAATAACTGGAATCATGAGTAAAAGGTCTGTTCCAAAAAAATCATTTTCTAAATCACAATCCATGAAAGTAGGCATGTGAAGACAAATTTGACCTTGTTTGAAGTGATATGCTGTGTTATGCACATGTTGTGTAATTGACACCTGGTGAATATCAGCTTGGTCTAAGTCAGTGTTTCTCAATTCCAGTCCTCAGGCCCCCCTGCCCTGCATGTTTTAGGTGTTTCCCTTCTGCTACACACCTGGATTGAATCTATGGGTGATCAACAGGTTTCTGCAGCACTTGATGGTCATGCAATCATTTGAATCAGCTGTTCTGGAATAGAGGCACATCTAAAACATGCAGAGCAGGGGGGCCTGAGGACTGGAATTGAGAAGCACTGGTCTAAGTTATCACTTGAGCATTAGCTTTGACCAAATATTTGTTGCTAGTGGAACTAATGTTTATGATTGTTTTAGGGTTTTAAGACATTAACCGCTAGTCTATCTCAGCATCTATGATAATAACTGATAGACTATAAGAACAGCTCTTAGCCTAAAACAGGGGTGTCAAACTCCAGTGTCCTGCCGGTGTCCTGCAACGTTTAGATGTGCCTCTGCTGCACCACCTGAATAGAATAATTAGGTCATTAGCAAGGCTCTGGAGAACTGATCTACACAAGGAGGAGGTAATTAAGCCATTTCATTCCAGTGTTTTGTACCTGTGGCACATCTAAAAACTGCAGGACAGTGGCCCTTGAGGACTTGTGATTTACAGAGTTTAAGTATTTCATCCTACAGATGGAAACATTTGCTCTAGGTTATACACCCCCTACATTTGTCTCATATCTCAAAATTGGAAAACTCCATTCTAGTTGCTCAACAAAAAATACTGGGATTTATTTGTTTTGAAGCTAGGTACTTTAAAAAAATGCAGGCTGATAATATCTTTATTTGTGTTTTAAACAAAAAAATAACTGGTCACCAGTAGATATTTTACACTATTTGCGCCTCTAAAAAAAGTTGAATATTATAAAAAGTATGAAGGTTATGAATACCAAGAGATATAGCTGGCTTCTGGTTTAAGAAGATACAAACTGTCTGAAGTGGGGGGTTTTTCTGAGGGTAAACTCAGGGAAATGCGACATCCAAATGGTAAATGGCCTGTACTTGCATAGTGCTTTATGAAATCCAGAGGAACCGTTAGCACTTCACACTACATTCAGTCATTCACCCATTCATGCACACGTGCTGATGAATGTCACCGCTGCCCTGACAGAGGTGAGGCTGCCATGCAGTGACACCACTGAGCCCTCTGGCCACCACCAGCAGGCAAGGTATGTGAAGTGGACTTCCCAAGGACACAACAGAAGTGGACAGAGTAGGAATGCTGAACAATTTCCTACCATTGTCCCCACCATCCAAGAAGAAAGAAAGCACAACGATCCCATTAGCCTGTTTTTGAGCAGAAACATTTAGCTTAATTTAATACAAAAACTATTAGCCTAGCTTACTAACAGGAAGCATGGCCCTAGCACAGCACAGAAAGAATTTACCCACCTTAGTACAGTAATGTTAGCCTAGCTAGCGTAAAACAGAAACCTCCTTCTAGCTTAAAACACCAAGCCTAGTTTAGCACAGAGTTTGGGATCAGTGTCTCTTCTTCAGCATCATGGATCAGTCTGCGCTCTAATGATGATGCTGTTGGGTGTTCATCAGTTCAGTTTGTCTTCCTGAGCATATTAACAATCTTTGTGAACTTCAGCCAGTTGGCAATGTCCAGCGGAGTTTCTCAATCCTGGAAAACAGGATACAGATATTAAACAAATCAACTGTATAAAACTGATAAAGATACAGTAGACAACATTCATATAGTCTTGTTTCATATTTGTTAAAACGATCACTGTACTGACAGTATATTAGACAAATAATGCTCTGCCTGCCTCCACACTGTGATCCTACTGCCATCTGCAGAAATATACTGCTCCCAGAGTGATCCGAAACAACCAATCAGAGCCAAGAGGAATGTCTATTATGCTCGTGTATTAGGGGTTGAACCAATTAAGACTCTAGGACGTCTCGCGAGTTTTTACATTTCATGTCGACTAGTCGCAGTCATGTGATTGCCGGTGGTGACAGCCTGTGCTGATCTGACAGCACAGTATACCTCACAAGACACAAGAAAAATAAGTTAATACATTAGTTTAAATGATATGTAGATGGATGCATATTTGTGGTTTTACAGTGTTTTTAAAAGGAGATGGAGTTGCAGCTGCAGTCCACTACAAAACACGAGCCGTCTAAAACTCGCCCCCTTCCCGCTAAGGATGTCACTTAGCCGGCTCGCGAGTGTCTTTGTCACGACGATCTAACTAATACATTATGATGTTATGTTGCTGATTAAATAAAGATCTGTGGTAATGACAGCTGCTGATTAAATAAAAGCCTGTAGTTGGTAATGACAGTGTATACTTGTCTGACATATATATAGCCGTGAGTTCGTGCTAAGAATGACACTTTGTGCTTAGAAGTGTCATCAGATCAGCTGTCAGAAGTGTATGACACTGACAGCAGGTCTGACAGAACACTGGCTACAAAATGGCGTCTTCAAAACAGATCGAGGACAAGCCCGCATCTTGTCAAACAGGTAGAAATTCGTCAACAGTGTGGAAATATTTCACTAAAGATGACTCTTCTGGTTTAACTACCGTAACATGCAAAATCTGCAAAGCTGTGCTGAAGTACAACAAAAGTACGACCGCGATGCACAGTCATTTGAAAAGGCATCCGCTAATGCTAGCTCCTGAACAACCGGCTCGATCCAGTCAGTTGTCAGTAACTTCATTCATGAAACGCCCAGCTGTGACAGGACACCGGCGGCAGCAAATCACAAATTTGCTTGTAAATTTCATTGTCAAAGACATGAGACCACTAGCTGCTGTCCACGGAGAAGGATTTAGAGATTTGCTACAGTTTTTCGAACCTAGCTATGACGTTTGGCTTGTGATGTTCCAAAAGCACCATGTAGTCAGTGTGATAATTTGACTCCTATAGTAACTATCCAGAGATCATCAGCATCAGCCGGTGTTTAGAAAAAAAAAATCAGACCCGACTTTGTGCAACAAACTTTTCCCCGCTGCTCACGAAGAATCTCCATAATAGACTTAGTAAAAGCAGGAGAAGGGGAGTGTGGGGGTGGGGGATGGGGGGGGGGGGGGGTGTCAATATTTGCCGTGAAAATAGCTAATAAAGCCTCCAAGTAGTTGTGAAGGGTTTTTGCGCTTACGTCACCGCGACTAGTCGACATCGACTCGACTATTATCATGATGTAGTCGACCTTAAAAAATATGTAGTCGTTCAACCCCTATCGTGTATGTGCTCTTCACACACACACACACACACACACACACACACCCACACACACACACACACACACACACACACCCACACAGCATGCACAAGTTCAAGATTGCTGGTTTGTTGCAATCTAAAGGCCAACAAAAAAACTTAACATTGCAGAAATAGGCATTCACACTATTGAGTTCCACATTTCTGGTTGCTCCCTAAATTTCGCCGTGCTTCTTCTCCTGCATACTTTGTGCTATTTTCACCATCCAACTTTTATACTATTCAGCTTGGTCTCCTAAAGCCAGCTATATCTCTCGGTATTCATAATCTTCACACTGTTTATAACATCCAACTTTTTATGAATTTTTCTCCCCATGGGGGAAACCGCTCCATCCTGTGGCAGAATTGAGAATTACAATATAAAATGTCTGTTGTGTTTCACAGTTGATGTTTTAGGTCCTGCCTGTTAATGGCAATGAATCATCCAGTTCCAGAGTTGTCATGGAGGACACAATGCAGTGGCCATGTTGAAGTTGGGCAGTTTAACAGCTTTTATATTGTTTAACACCTGGGAATAATTTGAGCTTTTGACATTCCTTTTTTTTTTTACTGCATGTGGCATGTTTTTTGAAGTCACCGTGCTAAACGATGCCTCCAAACAAATGAAAGGTAAGGAACAATGAAAGGTATGGATTTCATTCACCCGCCGTTTTTATCAGAAGGAATAGGGGAACATTTCTGTCCTTTTCAAATTTAAGGTTTTACATGAATTTATTTTTTACATTGCATGTAACCACTAGCATGCTGTAACCCAGCATGCTAGTGGTATCCTAGATGCTATCATTAGTATTTTAGCTAGTTTTAGCTTTTTAGTTAATTTTGGCTTTTACCTGGGTTTTTCACACTACATGTACTATTTCTTACCTTTCTGAAAGTCTCCAGCAGTTGGCTTCAAACGGTTTTGCCATTTTCACCAAAAGCATTCAGCATTCACACTTGCATTTTTATTGGAAATGCACACGTTCTAGTTTCAGTTAAGTGTTTACTGGTTTCGTTTTTAGACCACCATTAGCGTAAGCAGAGTAACTATATATTATCTATTTGGCGTTTGTCATCTGATATGTGATTAATTGGAACGGTGGAGCTGCGTGCGCATTTACCGCGCTTGTTAGAGTCTAACCGACATCTGCACTTTAATTTCTTTCCTTCCTCAGCAGTCAGCTGGCTACTCCTCTGTTTAAACTACAATATGTAGATCAATACAACTTGATCGCGCATTCTCTAGGCTTTCTACTTCAGGCTAAATGCGCCAGAAGCCCGAGCCCCATTAGGCAAATACACTGCCTGGCCAAAAAAAAGTCGCCACCAAAAAATGGTCACACTCTCTAATATTTTGTTGGACCGCCTTTAGCTTTGACTACAGCCCGCATTCGCTGTGGCATTGTTTCAATAAGCTTCTGCAGTGTCACAAGATTTATTTCCATCCAGTGTTGCATTAATGTTTCACCAAGATCTTGTATTGATGATGGGAGAGTCTGACCACTGCGCAAAGCCTTCTCCAGCACATCCCAAAGATTCTCAATGGGGTTAAGGTCTGGACTCTGTGGTGGCCAATCCATGTGTGAAAAAGATGTCTCATGCTCCCTGAACCACTCTTTCACAATGTGAGCCCGATGAATCCTGGCATTGTCATCTTGGAATATGCCCGTTCCATTTGGGAAGACAAAATCCATTGATGGAATAACCTGGTCATTCAGTATATTCAGGTAGTCAGCTGACCTCATTCTTTGGGCACACAATGTTGCTGAACCTAGACCTGACCAACTGCAGCAACCCCAGATCATAGCACTGCCCCCACAGGCTTGTACAGTAGGCACTAGGCATGATGGGTGCATCACTTCACCTGCCTCTCTTCTTACCCTGATGCGCCCATCACTCTGGAACAGGGTAAATCTGGACTCATCAGACCACATGACCCTCTTCCATTCCTCCAGAGTCCAATCTTTATGCTCCCTAGCAAACTGAAGCCTTTTTTTCTGGTTAGCCTTACTGATTAGAGGTTTTCTTACGGCTACACAGCTGTTCAATCCCAACCCCTTGAGTTCCCTTCGCATTGTGTGTGTGGAAATGCTTTTGCGTTCACAATTAAACATACTCCTGAGTTCTGCTGTTGTTTTTCTTCGATTTGATTTGACCAAACGTTTAAGTAATCGCCGATCACGATCATTCAGGATTTTTTTCCGACCACATTTCTTCCTGGAAGACGATGGTTCCCCACCATCCTTCCAGTTTTGAATGATGCGTTGGACAGTTCTTAACCCAATTCTAGTAGTTTCTGCAATCTCCTTAGATGTTTTCTCTGCTTGATGCATGCCAATGATTTGACCCTTCTTAAACAGACTAACGTCTTTTCCGCGACCACAGGATGTGTCTTTTGCCATGGTTGTTTAAGAAATGAGGAGTTACTCATTGCATCAGCTGGGGTTAAATAACTTGTTGCCAGCTGAAAGATAATCGCCTATGCAGCACTTATCCAATAGGAGGCTTGTACCTATTTGCTTAGTTAAATCCAGGTGGCGACTTTTTTTTTGGCCAGGCAGTGTAGTTGGTAATTTTGCCTCTTTCTCTCATCTTCAGGCCAAATTTGGTCTCCATAAACACAATCATTTTAGATACCTACAGGTCAGAGCATATGTCAAAAAACACATGCGCACTTTAGAGAATATAATACCTATTGAATTTGACAAACTCTTTAAGCTGGGTGGCGGGCGTTACTGACGTCTGACCACTTTTTTCAGTAACGAGTAATCTAACGCGTTGCTATTTCAAATCCAGTAGTCAGACCACAGTTACTTATCGAAATCACTTTGCGTTACTGTGCTTTACTATCTTCTTTTGGATTTTAATTGTATTTCCTCTACGCGGCCATAATGCACAACCTGGAGGGTGGAGGTGGGGATGGGGGCTTTAAAATCCTTCTTAGAGTTTTCCAGACAATTCTGGAACACACAAAAACACACACGAATTACTAACTTTTTTTTTTTTTGTACTGTTTGACTCTACCATCTGTTATTATCCAGATCCTCGCTGTCCATGCAGGGCCTTAGATCAGGCTGGGAGCAGGAATTAGGAACGGAGATAAGTAACAAACTCTGGAAGGCTGAGCTAGAGAATATTCACAACTGTTCTGCCAATTCTAGACACTGTCTTATTCTATTTAAAATCATTCACAGGCTTCATTACTGTAAAGTGAAGTTACATTAAATTTTCCCTAACATCCCCACTGTGTGACAAATGCCATATTGAAGAAGCCACACTTCTAAATTCTTATTCTTTGTGTACAAAATTAACCCCATTTTGGTCTGGCATATTCAAAACTTTATCAGATATATTCCGTACAGAGTTGAGGCTGGACCCACTTCTGATTGTACTCGGAGTTTCTGTTCAGCTTTCTCAATTTAATAAATACCAACGATAATTATTATCTTATGCCTTTATCATAGGAAAAAAAACTAGTGTTGATGTTTTGGAAAAATTCAGAGGTTCCATCGGTTAAAATGTGGCTGGAGGAACTGGTAAGGCTCTCTCATCTGGAAAGAATACGGTTCTCATTGGCAAATAGCAATTCAATAGAACTTGGCAACCCCTTCGGCAATATATTGATAACTCTATTTGTGTCATGCATTGGTGCGGTGTTGAGGCAGACGCTGTAGACCCAGGATGCGATAATAAATTATTTTAATAATGAACGTCCAGAAAACAGTCCAACCAACGGGCAGCACGGCCGAGCGGAAGCCAGGGCTCGACGCCGGTAGCAACCGTTACACAAATGGATGAGAAGATGGACTGGGAACACAGATGACAGACTAGAAGTCAGAATGAGACAAGGACCCGACAAAGACACAGACATACAGGTGACACTAAATACACAGGAGGTAATCAGGGAATGAGAAACACCTGGGAGTAATTGAGGGGAGAACAGGACAACACAGAGACACAGAAAACTCTAAATAAATACACAGAAAAACACAGAACATGACAATTTGAAGAGAATTTGATTTGATTCTCGGTGTGATAAGATATACTGTAAGTCCTAGGGAAAGGGGAGGTGGGTGGGTCTTGAGAGTGTCCCTGTTTATTTGTCACTTTTGTTTTGATTTTGTATTGTCTTTATGTTTTATGTTCACATGAAAAAGAGGACAAATTTGTATTGTTTCAATTTTCATGACTGATTCCTCAATAAAACTGTTTGACAACAAAAAATGCATCTTTAAATTTGATAAAGCATTTGAAGACTAAGCCATCTATATTGCTCCATTTGTGATTTGTTAAAACAATCAAAGAAGAGCCAGCC
Organism: Xiphophorus hellerii; assembly: GCF_003331165.1. Lineage (NCBI taxonomy): Eukaryota > Metazoa > Chordata > Actinopteri > Cyprinodontiformes > Poeciliidae > Xiphophorus > Xiphophorus hellerii. The sequence continues at coordinate 25,368,806 of NC_045681.1, forward strand.
TGTATAAATAATAAATATTATCTCTCCATGTATTAGACCGCGCATGAAGGAAAACTTGACCAACTCCTGTTAGCCTTCTTTATGTCTGCACGAAAAGCATATTACCGCCACCTACTGGACATGAAATTATCATGTTTATACGTATCACGTTTATACAAGATAACTATCAAATTTATACAAGATACGTATCAAGTTTGTACAAGATAACTATCATGTTTATAAAAGATAACTATCACGTTTATACAGCATATCACATTTATACAAAATAAGTATCATGTTATAACGTGATAGAGCTCTAATTTTTTTCCCTCTGTGATAGCAAAACTAAACCAGTCCCCGAATTGACTTGGTTTGTTCCTCAACATGTAAAACAGAGTGAGCTATCTTACAACCCATCCTATCTCTATTAATACACAGCGCATGTGCACAGAACTCATGGTCTGTGTGGGCGTGTGACAAAAAAGGGAGGTAGTGGGTCGTTATAGATTAAAGACGATCTTTGTTGCCTCCATCAGTCTGCAGCAGCATCCGGAGCTTTCAGCCATTTTCCACCTGTTTCATTTGGCTGCCGAATCCGATCCTCCTCGCCTTCGACACCGGCTGTCGTCACACCCCTCTCCGCTGGACCAGCTGTTGGGATGCAGACAGTGTTCGGACAGATGAGCGAGCAGCACCCGGTAAATCTGTGCTGGAGTCCGCTAGAGCTGAACCGGGTGAATCTATCTACGAGCTGCCGATTATATCGTTTTTATGAATCCTTTAAACCAGATATAGTGCAAAAATCTATTCCCTTCAAACATCACAGCTGGCCGCCACCTGTTGATTGATTGACTGATTGATTGATCGTTCTCCATGTGATTCCTCCAACAGATGTCTCAATATGTTTGTTGTGGTCTGAGACAAAGAAACCAGAAGAATAAAACATTGGACCCTTTTTTAAATATTCCGTTCTTAACGCGATAATTAATAGTTGAGGCCAGTTTTAACATGTGTCACTGTGAACAGGGCCGGCCAAGGCACAAGCAAACTACGCGGCCGCCTATGCCCCCCTAAGTGGAACTGATTTTTTATTTATTTATTTTTTAGTAATGATTTCTATGTGATTATATTAACAAAAACACACGACTTCATTATAAAGTTGCGATTTCTTTTTTTTTTAACTATAATATATATTTGATCATGAATGTAGAAATCTTTCTTATATGGACAAAAAGGGGGGAAAATTGCTTTTGGGGGCCCCTGGTGGCCACGGTAGGTACCGCACTGAATTGTAATATGAGCTGCCCCACAGGCGCCTCCAAAGCGCCTGTGGAAGATAAGTTATCAAAACAATGTCGCAAAAAAGACTGAATCCTTCAGGGAGAAAGAAAAGAAAGAGGAGGAATAGAAAAAAAGCCAAGACAAAGGTATGTTTTAATGTGCCTTGGTAGCCTAATATTTTTCAGAAAAATTTGTGGAGCTGCTAATAGAAACTTCAAAATAGTGTGTTTGATAACATTTGATAATAATAATTAAAACTTCTCAATGTTTGACATTGTCTAGCAAAATGTTTTCCATCAGGCTACATGGCTACTGCATTAATATATCAATGAGCTACTCTAAGATGTGGTTGGAGATATATTGTTTGCTGCTGATCATTTATGTATCTAAAATAAACATTTTTAATTGAAGGCATAGAATCAGCTCAGTATGGGTCCACATTCTCTGGTGAGAAAGATTCCTGGTATAAATAAAATTTTTAGCTATTGTAATTACATTTAGGAGAAATTAATTTAATCAAAGAATGCCATGAATATGTGTGTACGTATTCCATCAATAATAGAACAATACAATAAGCCTATTCAAATGCCGAGGTAACAGTTTCCTCCTTGAAGAAGGTTTCTAACAGTCCAGCTCCTATGTCATAGATTGACTTGATGTTTTCCTTTTCCCAAGACTACATGAGCCATCTTTGGATGCCAAAATATGTCCTGCCTAGAGTTTTAAAAATAAATATAGGTGTGTGCCACTATAAGGGCACTAAACCCATGAAGCCTTTAAGTTGGGCTGCACCGATTGTAGTTTTCGCCGATTGCCGATCTTTAAAAAGCCTGACCAGCCGATTTTGATTTTGGCCAATACCAATTTTGTTTGTCTGAAATGTTGCTAAATATAGCAAAAAAAAAGTTGCTGAGTTGGCAACAGTGGGGTCATGCAGACCTGACCTGGTGGTCTGGTCTATCAGTCAAATCTCTCTCTGGAGAGCAAAAGAGAACAGTGGCTAATTTTTAAACCTTTGCTGAGGTAGATAAGATCGGTGGATGAGATTGGCTTCACATGTAAATATCGGCCGATCACCAATCCCAGAAAGTTAAGGAAATTAGCGCTGATATATCGGATAATAAAAGTGTCCTTATTATACGTGCATATAGAGTATAATGTAAACATCACTGTCAGAGATTAAATAATTTTAGCAGGTGTGTGAATGATCTAATCATGACTGCAACAATATACACTATTAGCAGAACTAGAGGGCCCCAAAACCAAATTCTGTTTAGTACCCCATGGAGTCTTGGGTCAGCCTGTGTCAGTGTTCTAAAGGCCCCAGCTTAGGGTTAGGTTTAGGGTTTGAAGTGCTCTGAGAACGTTTGCTAAAAGCAGAACAGAGAATTCCTGAAGGGACGGGGGAATCCCTGCGGGCAGCTGCGTGAGGTAATGTTAATGTAGCGGGAGAGGATTCCCCCAGGGTCTACACTGTTGTATGAAAGGTGTGTGTGTGAATACAAACATACTGAAACCACACGACTGCTTGTCTACCGGTTAGCGTCAGATGAAGAACATCAGAGCCTTTGTGCTCTGTTTTGGTTAGTCTGTGCTGCAAAAATATTTACTTAATGATATACATTTTATTTATGAGTCTCAGAGGGGGCTGTGACTAACTGTCTATCTATATATCTGATACTTTGATATTTTAAAAATTATGGTAACACGAACAGGTTTGTCAGCACAGACTACTGACACTATCTTAGTTTGATTTGGGTAGATATTTAGATACATATAACCTTATTAAAAATCCCTTTAGGATTTTTCCTTGGTGGAATTATCATTCCATATCCCACGTAGCAGTCTTAGATATACATTAAATACTTATGTTTACATTAACAGCCCAATCCTATAGTCCATTTGTTTCTGTTGCACTCCTGTTAACCCTCCTCCCCACCTCAGTGAGGATTTAAACAGTTTAATTGCACGAGGCACAAAGGAGTTCCTCAGTCTGTTGGTCCTGCACGTTGGAAGAAGCTGTCTTCCACAGAATCTGATTTCCTGTCTGCTGATGACAGTGTACAGAGGGTGGCTGGCATTGTCCAGGTTTACTTTTGAACACCTTACACATATAACTATACACTTATTTTTAAATGCTAACTGAAAAATAACACACTGACTTTTTGTCAGATTTGAAAAATGTTGAAGGGCTAGCTTTACTCAGATGTGTGATGACATGGCTGATGCTGGGTTGTAAAATCACTTTCCATCCAAACATCTTTGTTGATAAATTGTTTCTGGCTGTCCTGCAGTGAAGCATCATGGGCAGTGGCTGATGATCAAACCAACTACGGGCCAACCGCTGACACACCAACTTGGCATGGATCAGGCTTCAAGTTTAAATTCTCTGGTGAGTTACTTTTGTGTGTGCTGATATTTGTGACTGGCCACAGCAAAAGTAGGAACAAGTCTACTCAGTGGCGTTTTGAGTTATTTACAGATTCTAAAAGTGTAGATTCTAAGCTTTCCAATGACATGGAAATAAAAATAAATACATGTAGAATATATGGCCATTTGAATGTTGGAAGTCTGGATTCCAAAAGTTAGAGAAAACAATTTTCTAAGTTTATTCCCAAACCTTCTGAACTTCCTGGAAGTGTTCACAAAGACTGTTCATTTACATTACTTCGCATTTACATATCCCCTCAGTATTGACTGTCAACAGGTAGGCAATGCCTGGAAAGATGTATAGACACATGCTCTCTAAAGATAGTTTTTGTCTGCTTATCTTTCTATAAATATTTATTGTTAGAAGTTTTAAAATTTTGTCTGTTTTTTTAACAAGGCCTCTGTCTTGTGAGCCTTTGTCATGGTGTTGTCCAGACAAGATAAAAATACTTCCGCTGACAGTAGTGTTTACTGTGTCTAACACTATTGATTATTAGCATCATTTTACTGTTCTATAAATGTAATTCTTTGCACAGTATGGAGGACCAAAATTGCTAATTAAAACTAAAAGCAGAAAAATATATGTAATATATACATGTACAGTATATAAGTATATCAATTGTGTATATGTATATATTTGGTTTTGATTTTCCTTACATATAAGTTTCATCAAGAATTGTAGGTGTATTTTGCTTCACTCTTATACATTTTCGTCTAGAAATATACACTCACAGGCCACTTTATTAGGTACACCTTGCTACCAGGTTGGTTCCCTTTTGCCTTCAGAACTGCCTTACCCCTTCGTGGCATAGATTCAACAAGGTACTGGAAACATTCCTCAGAGAGTCTGGTCCATATTGACATGATAGCATTGAGCAGTTGCTGCGGATTTGTCGGCTGCACATCCATGATGAAATTCTCCCGTTCCACCACATCCCAAAGGTTCTCTATTGGACTGAGATCTGGTGACTGTGGAGGCCATTCGAGTTCAGTGAACTTATTGTCGTGTTCAAGAAACCAGTCTGAGATGAGTGTCAGTTTAATGATCTTCAAAACAATGTTCACCAAAGATAGCAATTTGGGACAACAAAAAGAGCAGTGTCATTTGCTTCATATGACATTTGTTTGTAAATGGGCTTTGGATAACATAGATGGTTGACATCAAACACAACAAAACCTTGCATCATTTTAGTAACTTCATAAGCATAAAAATGTTCATGAAAAGTTACTGTACATACACTGCCTGGCCAAAAAAAAAGTCGCCACCAAAAAATGGTCACACTCTCTAATATTTTGTTGGACCGCCTTTAGCTTTGATTACAGCCCGCATTTGCTGTGGCATTGTTTCAATAAGCTTCTGCAGTGTCACAAGATTTATTTCCATCCAGTGTTGCATTAATCTTTCACCAAGATCTTGTATTGATGATGGGAGAGTCTGACCACTGCGCAAAGCCTTCTCCAGCACATCCCAAAGATTCTCAATGGGGTTAAGGTCTGGACTCTGTGGTGGCCAATCCATGTGTGAAAAAGATGTCTCATGCTCCCTGAACCACTCTTTCACAATGTGAGCCCGATGAATCCTGGCATTGTCATCTTGGAATATGCCCGTTCCATTTGGGAAGACAAAATCCATTGATGGAATAACCTGGTCATTCAGTATATTCAGGTAGTCAGCTGACCTCATTCTTTGGGCACACAATGTTGCTGAACCTAGACCTGACCAACTGCAGCAACCCCAGATCATAGCACTGCCCCCACAGGCTTGTACAGTAGGCACTAGGCATGATGGGTGCATCACTTCACCTGCCTCTCTTCTTACCCTGATGCGCCCATCACTCTGGAACAGGGTAAATCTGGACTCATCAGACCACATGACCCTCTTCCATTCCTCCAGAGTCCAATCTTTATGCTCCCTAGCAAACTGAAGCCTTTTTTTCTGGTTAGCCTTACTGATTAGAGGTTTTCTTACGGCTACACGGCTGTTCAATCCCAACCCCTTGAGTTCCCTTCGCATTGTGCGTATGGAAATGCTTTTGCGTTCACAATTAAACATACTCCTGAGTTCTGCTGTTGTTTTTCTTCGATTTGATTTGACCAAACGTTTAAGTAATCGCCGATCACAATCATTCAGGATTTTTTTCCGACCACATTTCTTCCTGGAAGACGATGGTTCCCCACCATCCTTCCAGTTTTGAATGATGCGTTGGACAGTTCTTAACCCAATTCTAGTAGTTTCTGCAATCTCCTTAGATGTTTTCTCTGCTTGATGCATGCCAATGATTTGACCCTTCTTAAACAGACTAACGTCTTTTCCACGACCACAGGATGTGTCTTTTGCCAAGATTGTTTAAGAAATGAGGAGTTACTCATTGCATCAGCTGGGGTTAAATAACTTGTTGCCAGCTGAAAAATAATCGCCTATGCAGTACTTATCCAATAGGAGGCTTGTACCTATTTGCTTAGTTAAATCCAGGTGGCGACTTTTTTTTTGGCCAGGCAGTGTATGTCACACTAATGGAGCATTCTAGAGCTCAACTCTGGGTGTTTCCTTTGTTTCTCCAACATCTGTGTTGTAAACAGTTGTTTGGAGAAAGGTGAAGAAGTTGGTTAAGGGAGCACTGTATGTTCAGTCCTCAGTTCAGTGCTCAGTTGGAACATGTTCAGCTGGAGCTCATCAAGAGCTTCAACTGAACATGTTGCATTACATGGAATAGCATAGTTGTCAATCACAATGAAGAATGTGTGAATACTGCTTTGGATGGATCCCTGGGCAATCAGGTAGGGCTGGGTATGTTGCTTGATTTTGTCAAGATGCCTCTGTACACTGGTTCCAACCTACATTAAAAAAATAAATAAAAACATGACAAAAATATTTAGTGACAAATTTCTGAATGAAGATCAGACGGAATCAAATTTTGAATTGTACAAATGAAGAGACTGAATTATGCATTTTTATCTTTAAACAACTGTTTAGCAGTACCGTTAGACATCTGATGAGGTGATCCACTGCTTGAGATGCAGACATCTTACCCGGCCTCTTTCGTCCTTGTGCAGATGGTGGTAGCAGATGCAGCTGAAGCAAAATAGCAGACATGTCACTATCCCAACCTACAGACCAACAGCTTCAGGTTACCATCATCCCACTAACATAAGAATTTGTCACAATTACCTAGAGGACCAACATACCATTCTCAGCTTCAGCAGCCAACTCTGCATTCCGCAATAAATCCAAGAGCTCAGTGGTCAGTAACAGGCCATGGCTTTCCTTTATAACCTTGGATTTGAGACTGGAGGGCCACTTCTCCAAAGATTTGTTAGCAGTGTCTTCGCCAAACAGGAGTCTGAAATCTTTTTCTATCTGAAATGCATAAATAAAAGCATTTCACACAGTGATAAGACAGTAAATGGCCTGTACTTGGACAGTGCTTTATGAAGTCCAGAGGACCCCAAAATGATTTACACCACATTTAGTCATTCACACGCTGATGCTGGTGAGCTACATTGTAGCCACAGTTGCACAAAGACTGACATAAGCAATGCTGCCCGGTGCTTGTGCAACCAGGCCTCCTGAACACCACCAGCAGGCAAGGCAGGTGAAGTGTCTTTCCCAAGGACATAACAATTTAGAAAGAGTTGGGGTTCAAACTGGCAATACACAGGTTACAGGACAAACTCCTATGACTGTTGAATATTTTAGTAGTGTAAGAGATAAAGCCGTCTTACCAGTCCTGGTGTGTCCAGAAACCGTGGAAAGACAGAGAAGACATTTGCTGCTTTCTTTTCATCATTGACCATTGAATGACGGTAATGGAAGTTAGTCTTCATCTTCTCACGGACAGTGTCATCATCAGCAGAGTGTTTCAAAACAGCAATAGCTGCTTCCACTTCCTCATCTCACAGCACTTTGTCAGCAGTGAAAACCCTGGATTGACCATAGCCTGGTCCACCACCTCTAAAAAAAAAAAAGAGTTTCTAACTCCCAGCCACAGATTTTACATTACTTTACATATACTCACTATTGAGAAAACTTACTTTTGGGAGATTTGCTACCTGAGGCACCCCTTTCCTCTGCAGTTTTCCTTTGAATTGTCTTTAAACGCCATGCAAGGTATCCTGAACCGCTCTCTGGATCATAGTAATGCTCCTATGTCAATAAATACAAGCAGACTTACAATTCCATAAACATCTTTGAAGGTAAATATATATGCTTAATGTTGCTAAGACCCTTATACTTACATATCCATGTTTGTGTATGATTCTTACCCATGTGCTTCTGTTATTGCAGCTGTAAGGATGTTTATCATCTGTCTTCTGGTTGCATCTGTCAAGCATTTAGTTCTTGCATACTCTTGCATGATATGCTCACCACTAGGCTTTGTTGTCGAGACTCTATCAACTTCAATTTCAAAGAAAAAAAAATTAAAAACTCTTCAACCACTAAACCTAGAAAGTACATAAACAATGCTAAATTAAATGTAATAACTTACCGCTTGCGGCTCATAATTTATGTGACATGGCCTTTTAGGTTGGCTTCCTTCAGCAGTGGTTTCTTCTTCTGATGGGTCACACATTGTGAAATTCAGAATGATAGTATCATCAGATGTGATAGAAGATGAAGATGGTAAAACAGCACCTGCAAAAAGTAAAGCAACAGCCTGTTTAGGAGAACTCTAATGCTTCCAAACCAGCTTCTAAAATAATTATAAATACATCGATGAATTGTTAGTGATTACCAGGATAATCTTTGTTGCTCAACATAAATCAAAAGGTTCCAGGTGACTGATTCACTTTTTCTTCAAAAACATCTACATCAACTTCTGTATCAGACTGGTCATACACCTTCAGATATGTCTGCCTTCTGGAATGTTGAATTTCAGGCACACTAAAGCAGAAAGAAATATTAAAGAAGTGAAAATTAAAACATTTACTGCTGATAAACAAAGGGTGAAATAAGTAGAGTAACCCAACTAATTTTACAAAATGCCAGTGAGTTCAATCCAGTACAACATTTTAATACATGTTAAAGCAAAAAAAAAAATTACTTAATGCAAGATGGGTTTCTTATGTAAGAAAAAAGTAGTGAGATTATTTTACTAACGTACTAACCTTCTCTCACGAATGCATCAAATGTTAGGTCAGAAAGTTTCACGTACTTCTGCTCCCCACCAAACAAAACCATGGTCTGTTAGAAAAAAAAAAAGAATAACGAAAATAAACAACCATGGCAGACACATTTTAATAGTTAATAAATGTGCTTCAAAGTAAATGTCATTTGAAAACTGAGTTCATATTCCCGATACACTTGAACATAATCTGTACAAGCAATATGGCGCCTGTTAGCCGCTACATCCATGGTGCTAACCATGCTAACGTGACTCGGTGGGTGCTACGACCCCGAAGTACCCACGGAATCTGGGCGTATGGCATAAGGCACAGTGATTAATACTATTACAATTCATAACAGTTACATATTCTTACCTTGACAGCTTTCAGAAAAAAACTTAGCAAATATTGTGAGGTGGACAACTTGTCTAGCATAGGGCTAACCCTCGGCTCTCGCCCTAACACAATACAGCTTTCTCCCGCTACCCTGAACATGAACAACAGAATAAAACGGGTACAAAAATGAGGAGACATAAAGGGGTTTTTCACCACTAACAAACTAAGCCATGGTGCCAAAACCATTTACTACGCTAGTGTTGAGGAAAAATGATTATTTTTAGTGCTTAATACAGTTAATCTTACGGCATGTGTAAAAGGTATATTGAACACTCTTATTTTGAACAAATTTCTTTATTTTGAACAGGTTTGTATTAAGCATTCAAAATTAAACCAGATGACCAAGCATTCAGACAACAGGGGCCAAATGCAGATCTCTCAATGGGGTCTCCTGCTGTGTTGCCAGAGCACAGGAGGCCATAAAATTAGCATATCCTGCAGGGCAGAATCACTGGAGCTTGGGGGAGAGAAGCCTGTTTTGTTCACAGAAGATCAAAAGCCTTCCAGAAACCAACATCTGGGATGGTGTGATACAACATAGAAGATTGAAACCGCTAACATTTAATTTCTAAGACATTTTTCTAAATATTAATACCATGTTTTTACTGAAGATTGTATTATCTCATTTTAAAACTACTAATCTAGCAAATGATGAATGTATTTGAAAATTGTACTATCTGTGACTAGATCGGAATCAAATGGAAATTGTTTGAATGAAAATGTTTTGTTTAGTATTAGAAAATTGCTCAGGATTTATGCTAAACGGGGTTTTACTGAAGATAACCTTTCCTTGAACAAAAAAATACTGGATGTAAGTTTCTTTGAGAATTTATGTAAGGAGAGATGATGCCTGTGAAGTCTTCGGATTTCACAGGCATCTGTGAAATCTTATCTCAGGTTTTTCTGTACCCAAATGACCATGGAACCACAGGGGGTCAGGACGCAGCTGTTGGCTCTTTTGTTTTTACCAGAGAGCAAATGGTCTTTGATCTTTGCCGTATATTAGGGGGAGTTTCTAAGTTTCTCTGAGTGTCCAAGGTAGCTTCCAGTTGGTCAACTAGAGGAACGCCTTAAGTGAATATATTAAAAAGACAAGACACACCTTTAGTATAAGACTTCGTGTCAGGAGTAAAAAATTCAGAGAGCTGCCACTATTTTTGCTTTTTTGCATCGCTCTCCCCAAAGACGCGTCTTTGTTTTTGTTTTTTGTTTGTCGTTGTCTTGTCTGTCTTTGTCTGTATAAGGTAATGAATATATATCTCTGTTCCTCTGCAGCTTTGTTGATTGATTCATGCGTTGCTTTGTATGGGATTAAACTCTGTGATTCTGTGACGTCAACACGCAGTGTTGTTGTTTCCTTGTGCCTGCACGCTGCCCGCTGAGAGGACCCGGAAGATTAAGGAAGAGAGAGCCAAACGTTTTGTCCAAAGTTAATTTTAAATTATTCTTCCTTAACACTAGTACTCACGCATAATAGTTGCGAACATACAGTATTTAACGGATAACAACAGAAGCTATAGCCTAATATAATTCTTCAGTACAATTCATATCAAAATAAGTTACCAACACCGGATTGTTAAAAGTTACTTACCTTTTCTGTAGCACAACTCCGTTCAGAATCCAAAATGGAAATAGCCTCACGAACTTCAGAAAACTGGTGCTTCGTCTTCTTTCTTCCTCCTCTCCTCCTCCTCCTCTTGCGAAAAATCTTTACTGGAGCATTATTGACACTTGACAGAGTCAAAAGTTTCACTGCGTGAATGTAGCATTTTACTCTGACTTTTAACTCCAATGTCAGAGCCGATTTACACTCTATATAGTTATAAATACTCTAGATTAAATTAGGTTAACACTGAAATATTAGCACCGCATTTTTTACTGTGAAGGCATTTGCGCCCACAGAACTGCCGCTCACCGGATATCATTCTCTGTAAACTCTAAAGATGGTTATGTGTGAAAATCCCAGTTGATCAACAGTTTCTGAAATACTCAATCCAGCCCGTCTAGCAACAACCATTCCATGTCCAAAGTCACTTAAATCACTTTTCTCAGTTTGAACTGCAGCAGATCGTCCTGGCCATGTCTACATGTCTAAATGCATTGCAGGGTTTCCCCCAGTGTCTTATAGGCCTGGCCGCCCGCCATGCTTTACTAGCCCCACCGCCTTTCTTGTTTATGTTTTTAGGAAAATAAAAAAATAAATAAAAAATTGCTCTTTTTTTTTAAAGCCAGATTGCAAGCATCTCTGTTGCTTTGAGCGTTTCACTGGCTGAGCAGATTTATTCCTAAAAGATATGTTTATAGAAGATAGATTTATTGTTTATGCATTTAAAGCCGGACCAATCACACCGCTGGCGCCTCTGCACGTTGCCTCGCGCGCTGCAGCAGCTGGATGTCTTAAGTTACCTCAGCGCGGATCGCGCGCGCCTCCTTTCACTCAAACTGGACACAGGCTGACCTGTATAGATATTTACATCAACTGACTGTGAAGAATTATGTTTCATTCCAGAGGTTTTGATCAAGGTAAGAGTTTACAAACCCACCACGTTGCGCAGCTCTACGTGAACCGCATGAATAACTTGTAGTGGCTTTTTCAGAGGTGCGTTTAACGAGTGGTGAGAATGATTTATATTTGTGGACAAAGAATTTTGTTTGGCTTTTCCATCTCAACACGCTGCCCAGCGCCCGGCTCTGTCTGTACTGATAAAGTTTATGTCTATGTTCCCGGTTGGTCGGAGCGTTAGTGGTTAACGAACCAGGCTAACTTCATCATGCAGGTTCAGCCCGGTGAGCAGTTTTCGCGCTCGCCTCGCAGTCACGCATCACGCTGATTTTATATTATTTTATTATTATTTTTAGTATTATTTTTCTGTTTACACGATGCATCAAATCATATCAAATGCTTTGTCCACTTAGACAGAGTTAATGTGCGGAGATCTGAGAAACAACTGGACCAACCAAAATAGTTTCTGTGTCCCCTTGTTAAAAACTCAACAGACACGAAATGGAAGAGCTCCAATAGCCACATTAGCAGCATTGAATTAAATCTCCCGTTTGTCACGCATCTCTGCCAGCGGATTTAACTCATCACACAGGGCCGGTCTAAGGCTGTATGAGGCCTGGAGTAGAATTTGACTTAGGGGCCCCTTTTGCTGCTAAAAACATCAGCACCTCTAATAGCTTCTGTGTCAGATTTAGTGAAATCTGGGAGAGGGGGAGGAGTTTAATTGGCCAACCTACAAAGCAATAAGTTATCATCGCAGTTTACTAATTTGTATTTGTGAACAAACATAGCTCAAACTCAAAGATTAAACTCATAGCATCAGATTGTAGCTATGGTAACAAAACAATTTAACTATGAATATTGTTCTTTGAACTTTTACAAAGTAAACTTGCCAGCTCCTTAAAATCTTTCATATAAATGTTAAACAATTTAAAATCTTTTAATTCATGTATACTGAAACCACTAAATCACATTTAGCAGCATTGATCATCTTAATAAACAAATGTTACATTTATATATCTCTGGTCTGTGTTAAAATATTAGCATTTATGGGGCCCCGGAAGCCCTGGGCAACCTTATGGAGCTGCTGACTTAATTTGGATTAAACAGAAGTGCAAATAATTGATATTCATTTTAATTGTATATTTTGATTTGTTTTTAAGACTAGTTGTGGATTTAAATAGCGTTTCACTGGCGATGTCTTCCAGTAACATATAATTACCCAGTAATACTTTTACATTTCCTGTCTACTTAATATCTTTTAATACAAAAACACGATGGACCACAGGTGGATCACCTTGGTGCCCCCACCACCGGGCTTAGCAAGTTTTCTGGGGGAAACCCTGCATTGAGTTGCTGCCATGTAATTGGCTGATTCGACATTTGCGGTAATGAGCAGTTGGACAGGTGTACCTAATTGACTGGTAAGTGTATATGAGGAGGGTATAAAAAGTCCACACACCCCTGTTCAAATACCAGGTTTTCATGATTTATAAAAATGACAGCAAGACAAATAATTTGACACCTTTTTCCACCTTTGATACTATCTATCATCAATTAAAAAACAAACTGAAACCTTTACAGGCATCAAGGATTAGTTGTACATGTTAGCCAAAATATGCTGAAATTTTCCTAACTACAAAATTGCTGTGTGTGATGCACCAAAACTCATAATTACTTCAAAAAATGTTTATCTTTTGTTATATTTTTCACGCATGGGGGTCACAATTTTTTCACGTGATGGGTTGATGACGTGTTTTGTTCCATTTTTAACTGGAATCTATAGTAAACACAGGAAGGCTAACTTCACCTGAGTTGTTTATCATATTGCGTTTGACTGGTGTAATTTTAGATAATGCCACGCTGTGTCACTGTTGGCTGTAGTTAAAAAAACAGAGAAGTGAATCTGGATCATTTCTAGAAAAAAAAGAAGAGCACAGTGGGAAAGAGCTGGAGCCGAACACAACTTCCGAAAGTCCTACATTTGTGCTCTAACATTTTTCTCCAGAAGTAATTTGGACAAGCAAAACTGACGAAGTCTCTAACAGGTGATCGTTACCTTCACCAGACAAAAACAAATGCACTGCCAACAGTTTTTATCCACAAAACGCCTAAACCCTGCTTGCTGCTGGCTAGAGAGTGAAAATCGCTGAATTGCTTTGAGGCTGAAAATGTGTGCTCTTGATTTATGGCAGAAAAATTCCCCATACTCATCTTCGTTAACTCTTGTGAGATCTACATTTCCATCAATTTCAGCGCTCTGGTTCAATTCCAAAAGGCTTAAATACGTTACTCATCGCTGAATTGGCTAGATGGAGCTAGCACAGTTGGACCTTTAGGCGTCATTTACCCAGAATGCAATGCATGCAGCGTGAACAACATGGCGACATTCGTGTGGCATCATTTTATTACAATGCAATATTATTACTGTATTGTTTTTACATCTAAAATAAATATTTCCTAAATACAGTATATTGTGGCAATTAATCATGGATCCTTTTAAAGGGAAAAAATATAAAATAAAAAACTTAAACTAGTTGCATAAATATGCACACCCCTAAACTCATACTTTGTTGCAACACCTTTATTACAGCACTCAGTCTTTTTGGACAGGATCATGGCATATCTTTATATATATATCTTTATACATGACTTAAAACGTGAGGGGACAATGGTCTGGTACAGTGATGTATTGAAGATGTCTGTGAGCACATGGGTTAGCTGGTCTGCACACTCTGATCAGCCTTGCTAGAATGTTGTCAGGACCTGCAGCTTTCCGTGTGTCAGTGTCAGGGACTTTCGCACAGCAGATGTTTCGAACCTTAGGGCCTGTTCATCAGGGTGAAGGGTAGCTTTCCTCACTGGGGTTTTATTTAGGGCTTCAAACCTTCCAAAGAAGTTGTTCAGCTCATTAAGGCAGTTAATGTCATCTTGTCATGGAAAGATGTAGCTTTATAATCAGTGACAGACCGACATTGACAACACTGACTTTGTTGCTGTAACCTTCTCCATACACCTCTGGATGTAGTCTGACACAGATGCTGCATACATGCTGCAGTTTGTGCATTCAAAACAGTCCTGCAGTGCAGACATAGCTCCCTCAGGGCACATTTTACCTTCTTCACCATAGGCTTTTGTCTGGTGAGCAGCGGCTGGTATACTGGGATGAGCATAACTGAAAGATGATCTGAAGAGCCAAAATGGGGCAGGGGAGCTGCTCTGAAGACCTTCTTGACATTGGTGCAAACCAAATCTAGTGTGTTTTCCCCTCTGGTATAAAATTGGTTTATATGTTATAAGTTATAATTTAAGTTTGATCGTTTTCTTTCATTTCTTACATGTAATTTCTGGGCCACAGTTAGTGTGTTAATGACCTTATACCAATTTGAAGAAGAGCAGTGTAATTTTTCCAATATCACAGTTACAGAATGGCTTGTCAATATTGGCTGAGTCTCTGGTTGATCAATAGCAGGTAGATCTGGTAGATCACAGTCTTCCTATTTGAATGGGTGGACCCTGGTACAAGTAGCTATGCTCCTGCAGCCAGCCATGCTTGAAAGAATGAAAACAACACTCCGGGTATGTTTTTGATGAGGGAATAACATTACAACATGATGTAAGTCGATTTAGCAAAATATCTTAAACAACCAATTTAGACAGTTTATCAGCAAAGAAAAGACACCTTTAATTTGGGAGTTAGTTAAACTGTAAGCTAGTTTAAATTTGCTCGCTAAGATAGGTCTGAATATTTATTTTTTATACATAAGCCTACTTTTTATTTAAACCTTGAATTTTTATAATTGTTTTTTCTGTGGGACAAACCAATTCAAAAGCTGGACAGCATAGGCAGCAGCCCTTTCAACCCTGAAAAACAATTGCTTCATGACTTTATTTCTTCCCCTGCGATGCCCCGTGTTTAACATACATGTTTGATCATTTAAACCATCGGGTCTCCTACTCTGGGGGCCCTCTCTGTGTGGATGAATGACAAATCATTCTCTTCACTTTAATGAACTGAAGAACAATCGCTGCATTCATACTTTCAGTGGATCTGGAAGGAAACAGGGTTCCAGCTCAGTGTTTATGGTTCAAATTATTCAGTGTACTATTCAAACACAGACAGTAACTCTTTTCTCTGTACATGCTGTTGTTATGGTTACCATGGTTACTATAAAAGTTTCAGTGATTAGGGTTAAATCTTTCTTTTTGATTTCTGTTTCATAGAAGAAGCTGGCAGCGGAACCAGACTACACTGACGTGACGCTGACAGCAGCAGAACGTGTGCGAGCTCTGGCAAAAATGGGATGCTGCATAGAGATTAATGAGGATATCGAACCCAGACGCTACTTCCGCTCCGGAGTGGAGATGGAGCGCATGGCAGCAGTTTACCTGGAGGAGGGCAGCCTGGAGAATGCATATGTCCTCTACACCAAGCTCATCACGTGAGGAACACCTGCGGGGGCATGCCTGTGTGCTAGGGATGGTCTTTAACTAGGAGGAAGTTAATTTCAATCTTCCTTTGTTCAGGCTGTTTGTGGAGAAGTTGCCAAACCACAGGGATTACAAACAGTGTTCGGCCATCCCAGAAAAGCAGCTCATCATGAAGGTAGTGAGATCTTCTCCCAAGACAGGAACAAGGGCAGAAATCCCATTTAATGCTAATGCACGCGCACAGTACTCCGGTGTTGTTTTGTTACTCATTCTGCTGCAAGTTGGCTCAATTTTGACGAGCAAGACGTAACCGGTTTAAGATTTTCAAAATAAAACGTCTGGAAGTAGTTCATTATTTCTTGCGCGGCCCGGTACCAATTGGTCCGCGGCCCGTTGGTTGGGGACCACTGCTGTAAATAAATGCCTTGCCTTGTGACCAACTGATACAAAAAAGTGATAATTCATGCTATTAAAATTTTAAGTCATATTCAATATTTTAAATAATTTTAATATTAAATGTTTTTTTTCAATAGCTTCCAAATCATGTGCCCAATTAACTCAAAATCAGTGTGAAATTGTTCTTTTAGACTGTATAGATGAAGCACACTCGTCTTTATTACATTTGGACCCATTTTTAATTTTTTTATTTTATATTTTAAAAAATGTTTAAAAATTTTTTTTCAGAAAATATATTACATAAGATGATCATCACATTTGTTACCTGTAATGTTCAATTACATAAAATTCTAGGACAGGATCAATTTCATTACATGTTCACTTCTTACCTGAAATATGTTAAATACAAAGTCACTCATTGCTTTTATGAAAAGATTTTAATGTGTTCAGTCTGCAGTATGATAGACGACAAATAATGACAAGTAGCAAAATGAGAATTTTGCAAAATAGGTCCCCTTTAAATATTCTTTAAATCTCAGTTTGGCTTGTGTTCATACAGTAGATTGCTGTGTTCAGTGTCACTAATGTAATTTCTGGTACAACACCTTCATAGAATCTTAAAGCTTTAAAAAAAACAGTGCCAGAAACATCCTGTGTTCCATCAACAATGACTGAAAATTGAACAACAGAATTGGACCCGATTTCATCTGCAATGCCTCCAATGATCAAATTTGCCATGATGTTTAGAGATTCATTCTGTGCTTGGGAGCTTGTGTAAATTGTGTTACGGTCTGTTAACTACTTCAGGAAAATAAGATCATCCTCGTCAGCCCTAAGTCTGAGAAGTTCATACAAATTGCCACTTTAATCAGTGTGGCCTCTAAAGGCCACCTTTTAGTGTGGCCTTCAGCAAGGCCACTCTAAAGGGAACATAACATTAGTTCTGTTATGTGTCTAACAGAACTAACAAGTTTTTGTAAACAATGCTGTGCCACCTCCTGCTGTTTACCCCATGTGCTTGATAACTGGACAGTAATTGGGTTCAGCCGATGTGCTCTCACAGTCACGTAATGATAATGAAGTTGGGAGTTTTGATGCAATGTAAATTTCTGAATGGCTTTTTTCCTGTTTCTGAAGCCTGCACTAAGAAATGCAGCGTCTAGTTTTTGTCCCAGCAGGGACTGATTTGAAAATCCTTGGCTGCAATAAAAACACAAGACTCCTCTCAATGTTGGACTGTAATGCAACCACGGAAAGCGAATTCAGAGATCACGCCTTTGTCACGCCCCACTCATAGGCGATGACAAAAATGGGAGACAGACGAGCGGATCCATAGACACAATAATTTATTTTATCCAAAATATGCGCTGGGAGAACTGCTCAGCCATTCCGAGAGAGGCGTGGACCAATGCTGCTTGTCCCGGTCTGATCAGGAGGCCAACCAAGCAGTCCCAGTGACTGACAGGACATCAGTATTTATCAGCCACCCAGTGCGTTCAATTAACAGACCATCTACCTGCTTCCTGAAAAGAACAAAGAAAACAAATAATGGACTAGAGACACCTACTGGATAGGAGGGGATCGTCACACCTTTGCCATACATTTGCCTCTTAATTCCACATATTTCAGCCAAGATGCACCAAACTCGCTATGATCGATCCTAGACTGCAGTCCAATATTTGGTGGACTTGGCCTAATTCCTCCATAGCGCCCTCTAGAAATCTTTAAAACATCAGCCCCAAGCCATGTTTTCACCAACAGTCATGAAATTTGTTTTCACCCTACATGTGTAGGGCTGTTGCAAAATAATATTTTAGTAATCGAATACTCTATAGATTATTTTTAGGATTAATGGAGTAATCGGAGATCTCTCTCTCTCTCTTCCCCTCCCCAGAGCCCTCCCAGTCGCCATGAAACATCAAGGTGGAATAACTTCCACATAGGTCACAGCTGTATCAGACATCTTATTTGTCATTACAGACCAGCACTGATCACATTCACATAGTCAATTGGTGACATCACCTAACCCCCGGCCCCTTTCAACAGTAATCGTGCTGCTGTGTAGCCCGGCCCTATAATGAAGAACAGCTCTCAGTGATAGCCGGTTCTTAGAGCCGAAATGTTTGTGACCAGCCCATCACTCAGTTCCACCAAAACCTGAGAACAATCGGACAGATTTACTGGATTTGCTAATGGAAAATGAATCTGACTGGGGTGGACTAGAGGCAGTCTAGCAGAAAAGCACCTTTTGAGCCGAAACGTTTCTGACCGATCCATCACTACACCACAATTCCATTCCAGCCTACACACATTGATCCAGACTCCTTTTGTAGTTCTGGCTTATGTGGACTCTCTGTATCTGCAGAAACTCCAAGAAGTCGCTTTTCCTCGGAAGGAGGCGCTGAAAAAACGTCTTCAGGAGAAATACAGCAAGGAGCATTCAGAGTACCTCAGAGTGCAGGTGTGTGTGTATGTGTGGTCCAATCAGATTTCATCAAGGTTCAAAGGGGAAGTATTGTGTGTTTTCCAGGCATATATTGCCATTTTAAAGCATAATTAACTATGTTAACTTCAGTTGTTATAACAATGTTTTATATATATATATATATATATATATATATATATATATATATATATATATATATATATATACAATATGACTTTGTAATTTAACATCTTGAAATTTCAAGAAGGCCCAATTCTGAAAACTCATGCTCTTTCTGAAATTCCACTTTCAGGAAGTCATCACAACAGCGCTCTTCTATTAACCCTTTAGCAACATTTTTACCAGTGTTACACTAAAAGGTAGCTCATATAATGAGCTCAGCAGATGCACAGTTTCACCAGGTGTTTGCTAATTGGTTCTGGCTAGTCTGAAGGAGTCTGGGGAGTCATCGGAGAGGGAAGCTCTGTGAGGCAGAAGCTCAGTCTTCTAATCTTGGTTCCACCAAGCATTTTGCACAGCTGAATGTCTGCTGTGGGACATTAAATGATTTCTCAAACATGCATGAAAAAAATCAAGGCAACACTCGAGGTATGTTTTTGATGAGGGAATAACATAATACATTATGTAAAGCTTTTACATAATACTGCCCCTTTAAATTAAGTGTTTATCTTCCTAATCAGATAAGGTAACTAGTTTGATCATAGTTGTCCTATGATCATGGGACAACTATCAGTTGTCAGTTTTTCACATCTCTCTATTGATTATAGATTATGATTTATTGAGTAAATAAATAATTACTCAATGATTAGTGAAGTGCGCTCCTTGCCATGAGCCAAGAGAACTGCTTGCCTCACCTCGAATCTGTTCTCTGCCGTTTATGATCGCTCCTCAGCACACGAAACACATTACACACACAGCTGGTGACAAAAAGCACTGTACATTATATACATAAGCTAAATTATGGAAAATCAATTCATATATTAAATGTTTTTAAACCATTTTATTGGTGACATACATACAGGAATATGTTCCTGTCGAATGGCAGCCAGTGCAGTTAGCAAGAGGTTCGCAATCCCAGGTAAGGCTCAGCTCACTGCTGCCTCACCAGCTGTGCTTCTGAGCATTTTAATGGGAAATTGTGAAAATTCAACAATTTTGAAGAAAAAAATAATCAGAATTGGTTAAGCTACATAAAAAATAAATACTTTATAATGCAAACAACAGGGTGAAAATAGCAATATAAATTATCTTATCATTATATATTATTTTTCCACGGTAACAGGCCTCCCCTGACCGCATGTCACTGGGTATGATCGTGGGTAATGCCCTCTACATGGAGACTAAATGTGAACTGTTGGTGATGGTGATCAGATAGAGTTGCATCTACTGGTTTATTGGATCAATAATGGATCTCCTGTGTCTGTAAACATAAAACTATTTATCAGTAAGGAGGAGACTCCTACTACTTGCATTCAGAACACACCAGTCTGATCCAACTGTTTCTTCAGGGCCAGGCCATGAAGGTGGATGGGTGTGGTCAGCACCTGCAGCAGCTCTCTTTGTTGGACGAGGACAGGCAGCGCCTCTTGCTGCTGGAGGAGGAGAAGCAGCGAGTAGCAGCACTGCGACGGATGCAGATAGAGTCAGAACAGTTTCGCTACTTTGAGGATCAGCTGAGGCGTCAGGAGCTGGCTAATAAGAGAGGAGAGGAGGCAATGCTGAAGGTGCTGCATCACTACTTAGATTTCCCTATTATGTGCCACAGTGAAGTAGTGTCTGGTACTCTGTTGCACTGTCTTGTACTCTTTAGTCTTAAGTACTATATAGTTTTTTTTTTACAATGTATAATTCTCTGCAATATATATTTAGTACTCTATTATATTGTAGCTGTATAGTAATATGTGTAGTATTGTTTTTCTTTTGTTTAGTACTATGAAATACCATCTGGTATTTTGTTGTACTCATTACTATTGTTTAGTACTTAGTAGAAGTGTTTTACTGTGTAGTACTTAGTAATACTCTAAGATACTTTGTATTATCCTGTGGTAGTCTAGTACTCTGTGTGTAGTGTTCTCTGGTACTGTACAGTACCTTTTTAGAAATGGAAAACACATTCTCTGTAGTACTCTGCAGCACTATGTGTTTTACCCTTTGTAGTATTCTGAGTGGTACTTTGTAGGGGTCTGTGTGGTAATATAGATTACCACACAGATACATATACATATACTGTACATATTATGTATTACACTATGTATCTGTAGTACATGGTGATGCTGTATGTGGTTTCCTGCAGGTGCAGACCAAAGTGCCTGAGGTCTCAGATGGCTGCTGTTTGTCTAAGCAGTCGATCAAAAGCAGCGTATATTCTCAGAGGGTGGACTCAAACAGAAACAGGTCTGTGACTGTGACCCAACCAGTTGCCGCGTTAGCAGGAATACACAGTGAGTACATGCAGCTGCACATGGTTTTTCTGCTCCCACTGCTAATTAAATCTGTCTGAAGCCAAGCTGGGTCAGACTCAGAGGGAGTTCTCAAAAATGTGGTGTTTGTTCCTAAGGAATTGCAGTGCAAATCTTAAACATGTTATCATAAACAGAGCTCTAAGGCTTCAGTGTGAGTTGATTTCATCTGTGCAGATCAGAGGGTGGAGGGTCTGAGGCGGGTGGTGATTCCCAGAGATCTGACGTATCGGTTCCTCCTGCTGGCTGACTCCAACACGGCCAGAGGAATAGAAACCTGCGGTGTCCTCTGTGGACGGTTGGTGAGTTTTTGGGTAGCAAGGAAAAATGTTCCTCAACAAAGCAAGAAAACAAAAGCTAAAAAGGTTCTCTCTGAATGTGTGTGTTTCTCAGACCCATAACGAATTTGTGCTGACTCATGTGGTGATCCCAAAACAATCAGCTGGACCGGATTTCTGTGACATGGAAAATGTGGAGGAGCTGTTTGGATTCCAGGACCAACAGAACCTGCTAACAGTGGGGTGGATTCATGTATGACGACACATTAATATGGCACTTTCGAAAGTATTTAGTTGTTCTGTTCTTATTAACCATAGGTTCTTATACAGAGCACTAAGTGTCCTCTCACAGCCCACACCCACTCAGCCTTGACGTTTAAAAAGACCTCAGTTTTTCCCTCTGCTTCCCCTTCATTTGCATCAGCTTGTATTACTCTGGCAACAGCACATGTGGTCCAGCAAAAGATGAGAGGAGTGAGAGTGGGCCAGAGATAGGAACAGAGGCATAGTTGTCTCTTTCTGCAATTGTATAAAAGGCTCCAAAATCAGTGATTTATAGTTTTCAGTTATTAATCTTATTATAATCTGTTTTTATGTCGGTGTTGATTTGTGGGATTGATTAGCAGCATATATGAGAGATGTCACAGAGAAGCTGTTGAGTTGAGGTTCTGATGCTGGGCTGCAGGGGAGCTCATTCCATCATGTGTGCGTAAATGACAAGTGAACATTTTAGTTACATCAGCTGTGATGTGGTTGCGTACAGGGACGCAACTACATACTTTCTGAGGTGTATGCGAACATGTCATCGCCCCCCGCCCCCATGACATAAACGTGTACAACTCATCTGTAATTAAAGTATCAATAATAATAATAATACATAATAATAATAAATATACATATATGTGAATAAATTGCTGCCTACAGGGCAATTAAAAAGAATGAAACAAAAAACAGGGCAATATTTCATCATTTAATATATTTGAGCCAAAGAGCCACTTCTGTTAGCCTGTGTCTAGAAGCGCCTATGGGCTGTAGGTCTGAGTCATTTTGTTAGCATGTTTTATTCTTATAGATTGATAGGAAGCCTTATCCAAACCCACATTAATAAAATGGTGAAATAATATTGACCACAAAACACTGTATTTATAAAAAATATCAACATTCTTCCTACACAATCCTAGCAAACGCGTCTAATGTTAAAAAAATAAACGGTTTCTCTTCACAATATTTATTAATTTATTTATTAGTCTATTTGTATGATTTTTTCTTTAAATTGCCATTTATATTATTTTTCGGTCTCAGGAAATGACTGAGGGATGAAGAGACTGATGTCTGGTTCTTTAGGTTCTGACGGGTCTGCGGTTCCTCTCCTGACCCATTCTGTCTGATATCAAACAACCCACTGAGCGCCACTGAATATCGCCGACACATTTTTTAATGCCCCTGTCAAACTTTACTGTAATTGTTTAGCCTGGAATGTGCGTCTTCCCACTACCGTCTGTATTTTTGCCAGAGGTTTTGCTTCTAAGGACGGTGTAGTATCGGGTGGACATTTTTAAAAGATGCGGGTTGATAGCAGCTCACCGCGGCTGCGTAGTTCCGTCTCTAAGCAACCGTGACAAAAGCGTCAGTTCGTGGGGGTGAAGGAGGGGTCCTATTTAGGTCCCGCAACGACAATTTAGCTGACCTTACTATTTCCCGTGTTTTGTTTTGGCCATTATTATTACACTTATTGTTGAGACGGGGCGGAGACAACAACAACCACCTGTCATTTTAGGCTAGCTTAAGCTAACCTGAATATTTACAACTCTCTTGTTGTTACACTGACATTACTTACCTACTGTCTTTCAACCACTTTGAAAAGCTTTTCTTTCCTTTCCTAATAAGTGCTGTTCCTCTGTTATTGATCATTTCATACACAAACAGCTGTTAAGTACATAAAATGCTGACTAGAAAAAAAATTCCCCACATCGTTTTTGCGCCCCCTCTATGCACCACCCCTATGCGTTGCATACAGTGCATACTCACTTTTTGCGCCACTGGTTGCGTAGTATTATGACTGTCTATTGCATGTGTCAGTTTGTGAATATATTTAGAAGTTTATTTACTTTACTGATGGCGTCTGCTCCGGATGAACAACCGTTGATTAGCCACTTGGCTAACCTGCTTCCTCTGTTGAGTTAAATGTATATTCCGGTCATTTTATGCTTCTTTGTTTGTTAATTGGTTTGGGAGCATTATCAACAGTTTAACCGCTGTACAGTAAAGCAACAAGTGTAATTTAGTTTGGATTTCCAATATTTGCCGCTAATTCTGCAACGGAAGTGTCACTTTGGATTTTCGAATTAAGAGTCAATTACTGGAAGTATATCGTTTATATTGATGGTAACTTGATATGAAGAGAATAAAGATGGTAATGTCATTGTCAAGCTTGTTTATTTTGTTTGGAAACAACTGGTGAAAGTTGAACTTTAGGTTTATTCATAATTATAGTTTATTTACATATTTATTCGTAGTTTTGTCGTATTTGTTATTTCTTCAAAGAAACCATAAACTTGTTTGTTAAAGTGTGAATACAATAAAGTACTGCAGCAATCCAAGATCAGCTTCACAATTACTTCCCCTACCGTTTCTCTGGAGCGCTCTAAGAGGTTCTCTGCCAGACACTTCAGTAGGAATTTAGTGTTATCACCCAAAATCAGTGTTTCCAGTAAGAGTAGCTTACCTTTGGAAAAAATATCAGGTGTTGTTTAAGATTAATGGTGTTTTGTCTGCCAAGTTTAAATCTACATGTACCATGGCCTCCCTTGACAATCCAGTTCTTCTCTCAAAAGGGTTATAACCTACTTACAATAAGTCCATAGATCCTTTCTGGGTTTGCATCCACCGAGCCCTCATGCTGGGTTTGACCAAATGGTCAAACAGGATGGAGCAGCAGTATTGATACAGTTAGAATTCAGGTTTGTGTGTTGCATAAGTGCTCTCCTCGCAGAAAAGATCTTCACTGGAGGGTTCTGACACACTGACACATCTTTGGGAGTTTTAAGGAGCGGCTAAGCAGTCATTCATTGCTCATTGGTCCCTCTTGTTGGTAGAATGTTGCCTCATAATCATGCCATGATCATTGCCAAACAAACATTATTTTGACTTTTTTCACATCTTGTCTTGGGCTCATTCATGTTTTGTCATCTCGGGTCCAATAGAAATTTTTCCATTCTGGCATCAAGTGTAGGAACCTTGTCTTGTTATAAGACTGGATTCACATTGTCCCACGACTGCTTCCCAAAAATCCAGAGGTGCACAAGCAGGTACTGCAACAGCGAGAGAGGCACCAACGTGCAGGGGCGGGGTTGGTGCATCTAGTTCAACGCGTCAACAATAAACCTAGTCAGCAGTTATTAGCTGCTCAAGGCTCTGAGTTGAAATGGTCAAAGTGGGTGTCAAAAGGATCTGATTGCTATCCATGATGCTGAACTACTTTGAATTTGTGTTGTTTCATCATTAGTGACCATGTAGCTTAATGTTTTTATTGGTTTGTTATACTTTGTGTCTATTTGATGGACTTCAAAATGACATTCAAAATGACATAGAAGCTTCGATTCATGGATTCGATGCTTGTAAGCTCTGCTGTTGCAGTCATGTAATGTTATTTTTTGGGTACAAAGAGCCCAGTTCAGATTTGTTCCGCTAGTGCACTCACCTCCACCACAG
Source organism: Xiphophorus hellerii (assembly GCF_003331165.1). Classification (NCBI taxonomy): domain Eukaryota; kingdom Metazoa; phylum Chordata; class Actinopteri; order Cyprinodontiformes; family Poeciliidae; genus Xiphophorus; species Xiphophorus hellerii. The sequence continues at coordinate 25,394,219 of NC_045681.1, forward strand.
AGACTGTAAGCCCTTCCCTCAATTCATTTTTGAATTGAGGGAAGAATGTTGCCTCATAATCATGCCATGATCACTGCCAAACAAACATTATTTTGACTTTTTTCACATCTTGTCTTGGGCTCATTCATGTTTTGCACAGTAGAAATACAGTAGAATTTTGGACCCATCTCAGGGTCCAAATACAGCAGTACCTGCTCGTGAAGAACCTTCATCACAGAACCTGATCTGGCCCAGCCTCTTGAGTTCCAGAATGCATCATCTCTGTATTTATTATTGGCTGTGATTGATTTTTGTAAAGAATATTAAGGTTATTCCAGATGAGAAACGTGAGCGGGGAGAAAGAATGTTTATAAATTAAAGACCAAGGAACATCTGTTTGTGACAATTGGCTAGTTTTAGGGGCTTTTTTTCCCACCTCAGTCCATATGGTTTACAAGCACAGAATCTTTGATGCAATGTGTTTTATTCTTTCAAGTAAATTTGTAGAGCATTTTATCAATAGTTTTACAGATAGAGGTATTTACAATTAATGCAAGTTCAGCATAAGTTAATGTGGATATACCTTCATCTTTATATAACAGTATTCTTGCTCTTAAAGACCAATGTCTTTGAAGTCAGTGCTTTATTTTCTACTGCAATCTGATGCACAACAACCCTGATTTGATTGACCGCTTGCAAGAGCTTCAGAGATGGGAGGGGCTCATAGCATCTCTCACTGCTCGCTGTAACTGTAGTACTATTGGTGGTTTCCCATTTTGTCTGTAAATTCTCTAGTATACCAGAGAAGTTGCTTTGTTGCTAGTTGCTTTAAAAAAAAAAAAAAAAAAAAAAAGCTGTTAGAAGCGTCTGGAAAAGTCATGAAATATATTGACAACAGCTGCTCCCATTTCATGCTGGTGTCGAGGCACCAGTCGTCACTCCTGCATAGTGATGGCTATCACCAAAGGCAGACAGTGGGAATGTGTTGTTTCAAGACTAACTCTGTACCACCACATAATGGTAGATACTGTTATTTTTGCTATTTGGGTTTAGAATAAATATATATGTAGACCTGATCACTGATCAGGACATAACACCCGATTCTGAGTAAGTCTGAAACTACGTAATGGTCCACTTTCCGATCACATAATTGGATCGGGACATCCCTAGTTTATTGACGGTAACGTGACATGAAGAGAATAAGGTTGTAGTGTGATTGTTGCCCTACTTTACTTGGTTTGGAAACAACTGGTGAAATTTGTAATTTAAGTTAATTAATAGAGATTTATTTATTCTTTCTTTTGTCGTATTATTTCTTCTAAGAAATCATACACTTATTTGTTAAAGTGTGAGTACAATAAAGTAATGAAGCAATCCAAGATCAGCCTCAGTTCCTATCTCCATCCACACTCTGGACCTCTTTAAGAGGTGCTCTGGCAGGCACTCAAGTATGAATTTAGTGACACCACCCTGAAATCAGTGTTTGTAGTAAAAACAGTGTTTCCTCCCCTTCAGCATCGTGTCAGTTTAATTCAGGTTAGATTAAAAATGATTCCAAAAGCATGCCAATATCAATATGATGCAATATAATATCTCAAAGATATACGCTACCAATTCATATCCATATCCAGGGACAGAGGCTTTGTGTCAGTAGGGACTAAAATTGTTCAGTCAAAGCAGAGGACATTTCAGCCTCTCTTAGCTGTTGGTTTCATTGTGTAACCTTTGTGACATTTGGAGATGCTGTGGTTCTGTTGTTTCTCTGTCCCCTGACTTGTGTTGTAGTCCCTGTGACTAATAGCTGACCTGTGCACTTAGACCCATCCCTCCCAGACTGCATTCCTGTCCAGTGTGGACCTCCACACTCACTGTTCCTACCAGCTGATGCTTCCGGAGGCGCTGGCCATTGTTTGTGCTCCAAAACACAATGAGTATGTGTATGCTAACTCTTTGGACTTCAGTTCCTATGAGACTTTTTAGCCTCCTCACTGACACTAGTTGTGTATCTCAGTATGGGTGTGTTCAGACTCACTGGTGCGGGCATGTTGGAAGTTTCTCGATGCAGACAAAAAGGTTTCCATCCCCACTCCAAGGAGCCTCCTCTGTTCACGGTGAGAGAATCTTCTTGTTCCCATCTTTATCTTGTTACATATGCTAAATATTTTCATCCTATGTCTCAGTAGGAGGAGCCTTTGTTTCACGGGTTCCCAATTGCAGTCCTTCACAGCTACTACTAGCCTGCAACTTTTAGTTGCATTGCTGTTCCAGCGCACTTCTCACCTGTCTCACCAGAGGCCAGGATAGTAGCTCTTGAGGATTGTACTTGGGGACTTCAGTTTGTCAGTTCATTGTTGGTAGATTTATTTCTTTAAATGCAAAATCAACACACTCAAGAAAGAGTAGCAATAGTAATATTACTCAAGTAAAAAAAAAGTACAGTGCAGTAAAACTATTCATAGTTTTTTTTTTTTTTTTTTTTTTACAAAACGTTACTCAAGTATATCTATCTTTGAACATAGATATCAACAATGACGAGGATTGGTCTCTGAATCAGAGTTCATCATTCTCCAGGTTAGGAAAGAGGTCCTACTCCAAGAGGAGGAATTTAAGTTTCTTAGCCTGTTGCAGTGAAGAGAGAGCAGAGTCAAATGGCAAAAGTATTCTCGGCTGGCCTGGGAACACATTGGATTTATCACAGGAGCTGGCCCAAGTGGTGGGGGAGAGAGAAGTCTGGGCCTCCCTAGTTAGGCCGTGACTTTTGTAAGCCGATCCCAGATAAGTGGAAGAAAATGGATGGATGAATTTATATTCGTGCACATTTTCAAATCAGTTTTAATCTAAGTAGATTTAATGGAGTTTGACTAACCTGCTGCTTTTCATAACTCTGGCCCCTCTGGTCTTCTCAGGTCTGTAAGCACGTGGTGGTCAAGGACTACAAACTCAACCTGTTGGACCTCAGATGACAGAAGGAAAGCACTGCCCTTCTGTTTACTGCCATGCTTTTGTGCTAAAGAGGAAGCTGTAAACTCATTGCCTTTGTTTGTGTGAACCTATCGGCTGCTCTCACAGTGGCGCATCTCTGTTGTTCTGCTTCCTGTATGTGATGCAGTAGACTGGGTTTTCTGTACCTAAAAAAACATCAGAAGTCATCAGAAGATTGAGTGCCTTCACATTGAAACATACAGTACAAATTATGCTGCAACCCTATGGACATTATATGAACATATATTTCCTGAATCTGCTGTGAAATGTTATTTTTTTTCACTCGTGTTTTAAACACAATAGTTGGGATTTTCCTTTTCAGTGGTGTTAGAAAAACACCAAAACCTTTTGAAAATACTATGTTTTGTTTTTTACTCTTCAATTTTTGATCCTCTGAAAAGCTCAGAAACCTGCAGCTGATCTGTTCAGACTTTGCATCCATGTGAGACATGAGAACATCAAATTCATAACTGAAGATCATAAATAGTCAGTCTACAGGTTTCCCTTTTGTGTTCATGGTTTTACCTCAAATTAACAGGCTAGCTGCAGTTGCATTAGAACCCATAGAGCTCTGCCTGAAAACAGTACTCAGGGCTTTAACAATGCTGTAAGCTACAGTCATAAAGCGACTGCAGCTTTATGAACGACTCAGTTGATCCAGTTAGTGTTCTGAAAGAATAAATATAGTTCATTCTTGATGTGGCAAAGTCAAAATGAGGCCCTAATGTTTTAATCAGTTAGTTACCATAGAAACCTCAAGTCTGCTGGTCACTCTGGGCTGACTGGACCCCTCACACCATGGTAACTCTTAGTCCACAGGTCACCTATGTCAACAGCAAAATCTGAAATAATGTAAAACTATTTACTGCCAAAGAAACAGAAAGTTTTAATTATTTCTACATATACCTACCCAACCTACACACAAGTAATAATAATAGATTTTATTTATGATGGACTTTATGATAAATGGTCTGTACGTTCAGACCATTCACACACTGATGGTGGCAAGCTAGAGGATTGTGGCCCCAGCTGCCCTGGAGCACACTGACAGAGGAGAGGCTGCCATGCACCAGTGCCACCAGGCAAGGTGAGTTAAGTATCTTAACTAAAGACACAATGACAGAAGAGGATGGAGCAAGAATCAAACTGGCAACCTATCGGACTCCACAAGACAAACGCCTACAACCATTGCCACCATTAATCCTTTTTATCTTAAGATCCAAAAGGTGTGTATATTTCAGGGATTAACTTAGGATTTTCTGTATTTGAACTTTTTTAAAAAGAAAAAAAACCCCTGAAAATTCGAAGCCCATCCATCATTTGGACAGATTATAATTCACATCCTTGACTGGTGCATACTGCGATGGACTGGCGACCTGTCCAGGGTGACCCCGCCTCTCGCCCGAAACATTCGCTGGAGATCGGCACCCGGGCCCTCCTGACCCCACTAGGTGTAAGAAAATGGATGGAAAGATGGACTGGTGCATATGGCCAGACATGATAAACATATACAACTAAAGTATTTAAGGGCAATAAAAAGAGCACTTTGATTGATATGCCCCCTTTTTAGTTTTTTTTTTCTACATTTTTTGTTTCAGAAATTTGCATTTTGCTTATTATAACCAGTGAGAGAAATTAATCTTATTTTTCTGATAAAAATCCAGATGAAACATTTTAATACTAAAATCAATTAATAACATTAAAAATTTGGAAATTTGAAAAGCTATCTAGTAAATGTTTATATGGAATTGAGTTTAAAGAAATAAATGAAAATCTGCAGCATTTTTGTTGTAGAATTAATGTCTTTTTCTGTATGGATTAGAGCCTTATACGGAAACTGCATACTGAATGTATATCTCTTGAAATTTCTTTAAACCTGCTAAATGACATTTACCAGAACTGACCTTTGTCTCATATTCATATTACAAACTTTTTGTGTACATTTTTTTCAATGATGTGCATTGACAAAGAGAATACTGTAATCTCACCAGCAGATGGCGAACAACAACCTTTTTTTATAAGGGAAAAATTGAAAAGAAATCTAAAATATTTTAGCCAACCAATCTTAGATATTTACTTACAAAGAGTTCAGTTTTGGTGACTATCATCAATGGAGTCTCATGCTCTTTGTCAACTTAGATGCTTATTTACCTAACCGACTAACGTAAGAGAGGGTAAACGCCATCGGAAGAGTGGGGAGGGAGAGAAACCTAAGTGAGAGCGGGGATTGACGTAAATAACGTGAGGGGGCGGGGCACAATACTAATAAGGGGTAAAAAACGGTACCTTCCCAGAAAAACGGGAGACTTCACGGATATGACTGTGGTGCCCCCGGCAGCACAAACATGTTAGAATTGCTGTACTTCCAGGAACTACGAAAGCAACAGCTCCCTCTTTTTTTTACCTTTATGACACTGCCTTACATGAACATAAAAAATAAATTACAGTTTTACTCACAGACAAAATGGTTATGTAAAAACATTTTAAGATTTGAGTGCCGAACAGCGCACTATCACATATGAGCAAATAAACAATAAAATTCGACCTAAAATACTGTCAGTTAATAACTGTTTTAAATTGAAGGTAGGAAAAGTGTTATCTATTTTTTATACCATTTGTAAAATGATGTCTTGCTGTGGGTAACATAATTAGCTTGCTTTGGCTCATTTCATATAAATGAGGAACTATTACATACAAAAATACAAAATTGACCAAAATTAACAACTTTCGTTGTAAAAACGTTATCGCCATCGTAATTCACTTATTTAATCCGAATCTCGTGCTGCTCAGAAGGAATGGCAGTGGGCACAGGATCTTTGAAAAACAAAAATAACATGTTAAAACATACATTTAAATTCTAACTGTATTTTAAGTACAATGGGAGTGATAATGTAATTTTGGATATTTTAGTTTTTTAGTTTGGAACAACTTAAACGTTTGTTATGACTTTGTGTAGAATTAAATCAAAGAGATGTGAACTATTAATTAGAAAAAAAATAAATGATTTGAGAAAGAGTGACTTAAATTTATCATGTTAAACACATTGAATTTGGTTAAAAGAAAACTTAATGAATTGAGTTGGATGATCACAATATACTGAGTTGGATGAACATAATAAATTGAGTAGGTTGAACTTAGTAAATTGAGTTGGAGAGACATAGTATTGATTTGGATAAGTTGAATTACTTGTTACTAATTGAAACAATTCAATAAAGTTGGTTCAACTATTTTCTTTTTTCAGTGAGCTTCTGGCAAAGCTTACGTCATGAGTCAGACGCAGGATATGAAACTGGCATTGAACTCAATTATTTCAAGTAAAGTCAAAGTAAAAAGTTCCTTTAAGTTAGAGATTTGTAACTTTTTAATTAATTGAATATAAAAAAAGTAAGTCATCATCACTAAACCAAAAAAAATTAAGTGAGATTAATGTAAATAAGTCTATAACATTAACTACAGCCTAAATACACTTTTTAGAGTGCAGTAATCTGCAATCTATAATTTTTTGTTTTATTAATCTTAAGATTTTTGTGAAATTAACTTAAAGTGCATCCTTGTTTTGAGTTGATTTTTTCCCTGGTTTTTACCAGCTTTCTTTGTAGCTCCTCACTAATACATATAAATACTTATTTCCTCTTTCCTTCTTGGCTTCTGATAATTCTGATACTCTGTTTCAAATTCATCAAATAGTTCTCATCTGTTCTATTTAGACAGTAATTTCAAAGAAAAAGGTATTTATTTCTCCCTCTAGTGTTAGACTCACATGTTGTTTTGTTTTGGTTGTATTTACCCAGAACGTATTCTACTTTTAGAGCGGTTAGCATCCTCATGTACTTTTGAACTGTGCCAGAGTTCATTTTCAAACTGAGACCGAGGTTTTTAGGCAGACCAGAATTTGCTCTTTAGGTCCACATCAGGGTTTGATTGTGCATTCACTCTTGCCCAAATGAATCAGACTTTTCAGGTAATCCAGGTAAAGTTCCAAAGGGGACTAAAAAGGCCTGGTGCGAATGCACCCTTAATGTCTCTGTGGAAAGATTCAGACATATAGGCTACATTTAGCCAACAAGTCCTCATCTTCTAATGATTTCGGGACAGATTATTTTATGTAGAGCCTTATCAGTTTAATCTGTTCCAGACTTGAAATCCCAACTGGACTGGATCAGACTCTCATTCTGAAACCAAACATCGGACTTCCTACAGTTTATTATTATAATGACCACATCATATCAAGCAGAGACAGACCCCATCCTGCACCACTCTGTTCCTCCTGCTTTGTGTAAATTCCCAGCAGGAAACACTTCACGGTCTGGGCTGAAAGAAAGTCCCGAAATCATTAGAAGATGAGGACTTGTTGGAAAATTCCAAAAGGAAGTGATTGTAAGCCAACAAATCATGAACACAGTTTACATAGCAACAGTTTACATACCATATTTTGAATTCTGGATCAAGGAAGTATTTCTCATTCTTCCATAGCACCTTTCATTTTTGAGCACTGAAATCAGCTGCACAAATGTTGAAAACTTTCTCTTTGGTTGATAGTGATCTTGAATTGTCTAGTTCAACAACCAAACATTTATGCTACAATGTTTGTATTTGTGTGAAAATCTTAACTTTAAATGAGTTGATTCTCCTGGTTGGCCCTGTATGTGTCTGAGGGCTTTTTAGCTTCATAATGGCTTGTTTGATAATGTTTGATAACAACAATTAAAACTTGTCAATGTTTGACATTGTCTAGCAAAATGTTTTTCCATCAGGCTACATGGCTACTGCATTAATGTATCGATGAGCTACTCTAACCTGTAGTTGGTGATATGTTGTTTTGCTGCTGTTTGCTCATTTATGTGGCTAAAACAAATATTATTTTTACATCATCTTCTAAGTTATGTGGAACTTCTCAAATTAAAATTGATTTCTTAGTTTCAGCATCAGTTCATATTCTCAGCCTGGTCCACATTCTCTAGTGAGAAAGACTCCTGGTTTAAATTAAAATTTTAGCTATTTTAATTACACCTAAGAGAAATTAATTTAATAAAAGAATGTCATGAATATGTATGTATCTTAAGTTGGAGTGCACCAACTGCAGTTTTCAGTTTTAAAAAACCTGACCTATTGATTTTGATTTTGGCTGATAACAATTTTTTATGTCTGAAATGTTGGTAAATATAGCAAAAAAGTTACTGAGTTGGCAACAGTGGGGTCACTAGTTAACTGCAAACATGCAGACATGAAGTGGTGGTCTGGTCTACCAGTCAAACCTCTCACTGGAGAGCAACAGAGGATCGTGGCTAGTTTATAAACCTTTGGTGATGTAGATTGGATATGACTGTTGGATATGACTGGCTTCTCATCTAAGTATTGGCTGATCTCCAATCCCAGAAAGTTACAAAAATTGGCGCCTATAATTGTATCCTATGCATTACATGCATACATTATGCATATAATGCAAATAGCACTGGTAGAAATGCTATAAGTGCATAGCAGGTGTGCGAATGATGTAATTATCTGATTGTTAATAGCAGCCAGTCCACATTATTAGCAGAACTAGAGGGCCAGTCAGTTTATCAGCACAAAAGTGGATTCAGGGGTTAGTTACACTTTGACTATCAAGATGAACATAAAGTGGAAAGTATTAATAGCACTTCACTTTTTCCACATTTTGCTGTGTTAGCCTTATTTCAAATAGTATCAAATGCTTAAACTAAGCAAACAAAATATTCATTTTTCAAATGTTTCCTCAGAGAACATCCCATTTATCAGAACTGCCCAAGCAAGACACCAGTTACAGTATCTGGGATTAATTATTGATGGGGAGCTTTCTTTTAAAGTTCATGTGAAAAAGAAGTCTCCAATTTAAAGGTGAAGCTTGATTTTTGCTACAAAAACAAAACATGTTTCTCCCCCAGAGATCAGAGACGTTTACTTCTTTATTCTGATTTAGTGTATATCTATGCTTCAGTATTTTAAAGCTGGGGTATGCAACTTTTATAAAGACAAAACATATTCCGTATTTTCCGCACTATAAAGCGCACCACATTATAAGGCGCACCTTCAATGAATGGCCTATTTTAAAACTTTTTTCATATATAAGGCGCACCGCATTATAAGACGCATAGAATAGATGCTACAGTAGAGGCTGGGGTTACATTATGCATCCATTAGATGGAACTGCGCTAAAGGGAATGTCAACAAAATAGTCAGATAGGTCAGTCAAACTTTATTAATAGATTACAAACAGCGTTCTGAAAACCCAGTTCATTCCCAAAATAAATAAACAGCTGTTTTATTATTTTCCCCGAGGTAAAGTAAGTGACGTGGTATTTTGGTGACACAGTTTATCTTTTAACAACAGCAAGGTATAACATATAGTGGAGGGGAACTTTTCCTCGATCCAATAAACACGTAAAAAACAGTTTGATACTGTTAAGGTAAATCAAACGTTAGTGCAATCACAATATATATCCACTTCCGCTATAACCATTGATTTGTTCATGTTAAATTCTCTCGCTGCTGCTCTATTCCCGTGTTCTACTGTGTGACTGATCGCCTTGAGCTTAAACTCTGCGTCGTAAGCGTGTCTCTTAATAGGAGCCATTTTGGGGTCTTTACACAAAAGACCCACAAAAGACCAGTGCTTCTTCTTCCCCTGTAGAAGAAGAAGCACCGAGCTCTTCTTCTTCTACGGGGGAAAATGAAGTCGGCGGCTGCTTGCGAGACCTGTTGTGGCTCAATATTGGTCCATATATAAGGCGCACCGGATTATAAGGCACCCTCTCGGCTTTTGAGAAAATTGAAGGTTTTTAGGTGCGCCTTATAGTGCAGAAAATACGGTATGTTTTTTACATATTTGCTAAAACTGTCACTATGTCCTGACAGTGTAATATCAGACACATAATATTTGAAAAGATGGATTTCCTCCAGGAAAAGTTACAGACCCTGTAACTTTTTTATAACTTATGATTCCTGATAAAGGTTACAGATCCACTTTAATGGACCATATGTTCCAAAGGAACAACTATAAAATAGTCCCGTATCCCAATTTTGACCCAATCTCTAAGGGTAGAATGGGGGTGGGGGTAGGGAGGATGTTCAAAACTCAGTGAATCATCTGCACAGTTTACTCAGGTCTGAACATTTGGATCCGGAATGTAACATGAAATCATTAACATATTACTAACAATGTGATCAACAACATCTGATCCGAATTAAGTGATCAATAGCACCTACTCAGCTACAATTGTTCAGTAATATGATCAGTAGCTGTCAAAGAGCTGTGAGCAGAATTGGAATAAATCTTCAGAATGTTTTCACCTTCTGGAAAACTAGCTGGTCAAATAATACGTTATGGTAGGAAAGGAAGTGGTAGCTTTAAGAACAAACAGTTAAGAAAAAAACAGTTTACAACAGGAACATTTATTTGATTTCTTTTCTCAGTGCATTATTTCTTTTACATTTTTCACAGTAGATTTCACAATTTCCTTCAAACACTATTTCCTTCCAATAAATTCTTACATAATATTCCTCATCATTCCTCATCCTCCTCCGCTTAATTTCTCATGTTTTGTCATCTCCTTCCTCCTCCTGCCCTGCAGCTTCCCTCTCAACTTATTCTTGATCTCTGTTCATATTCCTTTCACTTCCCTCTAGGGACTAAGAGGTGTGTATAGAACTATACAAACTGTGCAGGTTAAACTATTCAACATATACATTTTCTGACTATTTTAAGATCAACTTTAAACTAAAACAAAAGTCTTTAAAGGAACAGAACCTAGATCACAACTTCAGTCTGGTTGTGGGTCCTGAAGCAGCTCCACATGAAGACTGACAGAATTTCCACACACTACTGGAAGCTTTAAATCCGGCTCAAAGCTTTGACTGGTAATAAATACATCAATAAATATAAGTATTGCAGGTAAAAAAAGAGAACTTCTGTACTGGCCCATCAGTCTACAGTCTTTATCACTCCATGAATGTCTGCATCTGGACATCTTGAGGCAGTCTAAGCTGAGGTGCATTCAGGAACACTTCGTCCCCATAGCTCAGTCCTATGTGCACAGCGTCCCGGCCAAACGGTCCCAATGTGTGAAGTAAGGTGCATAGTTGCATTTCGACTTGAGGTGGTGGAGGTCATGGTGGCGAGCACCGCCATAGAGGCCAAAAGGGATCAGACGGTGTGTGGCCCAGGGCAAATCATAACCACAGTGGTCCTCCACCGACAGCCAAATGTTCACAATGAAGAAGAGCATCTCTGTGAGGGGATGGCAGCCCAGCAACAAAGAGTTGGCAGCAGCAAACAGGCCCAAACTCAGTGTCTCCCAGGCCTCGGAGTACTCTGCAGTCAGTGCCGAGGTGGAGGTGTAGGTGTGGTGCAGCTGCAGAAGAAGGAAGAAAGGTGAGCACAGGGAGAAAAACTTTCTGAAAGATCAATAAAAGTTACAGAATATGATAAAACCTTAAACTCTGAACCAACCTTGTGAAAGGTGCGATATAACCAGGGCACCTTGTGGTGGAGCAGGTGCCATATGAAGCTTTGAAAGTCAAAGAGGAGCAGGCAGACCAGGACCTGAGCTGCCATTTGAGGTAGGGGTGGAGCCTCCTGGGGCAGCAGCACTGGTCGCAGGTACCAGTTGAGCACAGTGAGTGGGAAGATGAAGATCAGGTGGTTATAGAGGGTCAGAGCCAGGCAGCTTTGCACCGTGATCCAGTTGATGGAGCTCTGAGGTTGTAACTTGTACCTGCGCACCAAGCTCCACCTGGAGGACAGCAGGTCCAGCAGCAGGAATGGCAGGCAGAACATCAGGTACACAGTCAGGGAGAAGAAGACCGGGAAGAAGGGGGAGCGCAGGAGGGACGAGTGTCCTAGCAGGAAGCTCCAGACTGGCTGTAACAGCATAATTCTGGATCTGGTTCAGTCTGTTCAGAGTGGTTCAGTGTCTTAGCTCTTCCATTGTCAGCAGCTTTTATAGACAGGTCAACAGTCTATCCCACTTCTGACGCAGAGCATTCCCAGCCCCTGATTCTGTCCCATGCCCTTATTTAGACTCTTCCTTTTCCTTCCTGCTTGGGGAAAATCCTCCACGTGGCAGAGGAAACTAGCTGCAGGCTCCAGCATTCCTGTCTAGGCTTATCTGAGTTTTGTTCTTGGGATTGTTCTTCCCATCAGACCTACAATTACTAAATATGTTATTTCTGTAGAATTATCTATTTACTGAGCAGCCTGTTGTTGTGTTAGGGAATCTGTGTTAAAAGTCTGACTAATTAAATATGTCACTGAGTCAGGATTAACAATGATGGATAAAGTTCTTCTGTGGAAAACGACTCCATATCCATATATTGGATGACTAGATAACTGAAGGTTTCTGCAAACAACTATCAGAACTCTGTTTAACATTAATGTTTGTTTCTAAGTTTAAACTGGGACTTTATTTTGGAAGCAAGAATTTACCAGATTTTATAACACAAACAGATTCATTCCATTTATTTGTTCATTTTAAGCTTCATTTCATAACATTTAGAATGAAAACAGAGTGATTATAGTTCCAGCCTTCTGCTTTGTTGTTAGAAAATTCTCTGAGTAATGATCCAGAGCAAAGTGTCTGTGGAGAGTTTGAAGCCTGTCTAACATGTTGCAGTCTTAAGGAGCAGCTATTTGCAGATGCTGTCAGGGAACAATGAACAATGATCAAAGGCAAATGTCTGCATGAGTAGGTATACTCATGTGTGTGTGTTGTCACAGAACACAATGAAGCCATTCTTAAGTTCTGAGACCTGTTGATGTCCTGATCTGCTCAGTTTCTACTTTTTTGTGCTCTGTCATCTGTTCTTATCTTTTTGAAGTTTCCCCAGTGTTTCCTGAGTGCTGGGATTTTAGATTATGATGCTAGATAGTATTTTTATCATATTACCCTGTTGTGAAAAACAGGTGAAGTTTATTTTGGTACTGAGAGGTGAACAAAAGTTCTGTTAGGCAGAAATATTTCAGAATGAGAATACATAAAATATGACTAAACATAACAAACCACATTACTTCTTACAGTTCAAACAATAAGTTAATTAATTGGAGCTGCCACTAATAAAACTCTGAAATCATCAAACTCTTCATTTGAATATCCCAAAGAAGGATATTCACATGAAGAATATCCTGACTGGTGAACTGGTTCAGACCTCCAGCTGACAGTCTAGTCAAAGCTTCAGGGCTTCAAACACAGCAGCACAGTGACATCTGCTGGACACTTAGAAGTGACCACATACATTTATTGGTCAATTTATAGGCACCAATTTTCTTAACTTTGGGGGATTGGCTGATAATCCAATCCCCCAAAGTTGATGTTACATGTGAAGACAATCTTACCCACCGATTTTATCTACCTCAGCAAAGGTTTAAAGACTAGCCACTGTCCTCTGTTGCTCTTCCATGAGAGGTTTGACTGATAGACTGGCCCACTAGTTCATGTCTGCATGTTTGCAGTTAATAGTGACCCCAATATTGCCAACTCGGCTACTTTTTTGCTACATTTAGCATCATTTCAGACAAAAAAAAATTGGTTGGCCAAAATCAAAATCAGCAGGTAAAGGCTTTTAAAAGACCAGTAATCGGCTAGAAAACTGCAAACACACACATTCTTTGATTAAATTAATTTCTCTTAAGTGTAATTACAATAGTTAAAAATTGTATTTAATTTTGGGGTCAACCTATGGAATGAAGACGGGTTGTGATGTTCTGATGTAGACTGTGAGAATTCAAGCAGGTCTTAAATAATCCAGCTAAAAAGATTCTCTATGAAATCTGCAGTGGGCTACAGCTGGACCAGATATTAACTCTCTTTCTGTGAGAAGTGCAACGACACTATACATATATATATGTATACATGTATATACACACACACAGGTAGGGGTGTACATACATACATACTTTTTTTAAAAGTCATTCCTCAATTAACTAAAAATGAATAAAGAATTTATTTTTTCAAACTTTATTGATCCAAAATTATAAATCAGTTTTAGGAGGCAAAACATCTTCAAATAGAGACGAGCAAAAACAGTAAAACAAATGAGAATAGGCTCTGCCTCCTCAATCCCAGTCAGGTTGGTTTGGGTCGTTTGGCAGCAGGAGCTTCACCTGTTAAGATAGATGAACAGAAATGTAAACTAATTTTGCTAACAATAAATATGTATGAAATCAGCTACCAAATGGATACATACACAAATTACAACAAACTGTTGTGGCTCAACAGAACATTAGTTTAGCAAAATGTTATAAAGGTTTCCCCCTCATGTTTTTCTTTTAAATCCTAACATGCAACACTACAAATCTTGTTCCAATATAAAATAATTTTTTTTTTTTTTTTACCCCTCCAGGGGGTCTTTTTTGTGGCCTCTAGTGTCCCTTATGTGACAGTGGGCTAACAGGAAACGGGGAAGAAGAGGGGGGAAGACATGCGGCAAATGTCGTCGGGTCCGGGAGTCGAACCCGCGACGGCTGCGTCGAGGACTCAAGGCCTCCAAATACGGGTCGCGCTAACCGCTACTTGTGATAAAATACATCCTAAACCTGCAGATGAAAAACAGATTTCATTGACTGTAATTTGTTTTGCAATCTATCTTTTGTTTTTTTTTTATTCGGCACGCCCGAAAATTTTATTTTTAAAAAATGTCAAATAAAAAACCCTTCTAACAGTAAATGCTTGTGCACACTTCCTACTGAAATGAAACTCATTTTCATTTCTTCCATCTGTCATGGACATTTCCATTTTGATTTTTCATGTCTTTCATGTCCCTTTTTCCCCTTTCATTGCTTTAATTCAATGAGCAAGTTGTTAAAAAAAAAAAGTTCGGTAATCTTAAAGCGCTTTTCCACTGGAAAGTCTCTCTCTAACTGGCTGATGTGCAGTTCAGTTCTAGCCCAGTGGGAAGCTTCTCTATATTAAGATTGCAGCAGCTGTGGTCAACTCTCCTCTGATATTTTGCGAATATCAGAGGAGAGTTGACCACTCAGCAATAGAGAACCTCAAGGTCGTGGACTCAAATAAACCCAGATAATCCATGTTGTCTTACAGAAATTCAAAGCTGGCCCAAACATATTGATAAAGACTCAGATCCATATAAATATAATTACAATCTGGCACTTTTTATTTTTTTATGTGTCATGTTTTGAATTTAGGTAATATAGTTAAAAGATGTAAAAAAAAAAATAGCCTCGCATGAACTTTATTATTTTTTTCCCTTCTTCTTTATTACTGTTTGTTGTTTAGAGAAATTAGTGCATTTCTTGGGTGATTCAGTAATACTGTTTCACCAGCAGGAGGAACATGGAGACTGTGAGTTAGTGCTTTCTCTACTGTTTCTCATAAGCAGACCATGTCTTTCATGCAATCATTTGTATCTTCTTTTTCAGCTTTATCTGCTGTCAATGGGTCCTGGACTCCTGTACCCATTACACAAGGACATGAAAACCAATTAATCTGGACTTAAATGGCCATAAACAACGTTCTTTCTTGCCTGGATGTTCCATACTTCACAAAAATATTGTACGCAAAAACTCTTCGGAAGTTCCATTGCACAATTCGTAAGCGTAGTAACCATGCCTACTTCACATTTCTCTCATGTAGTATTTGTCAGGCACCACATGAGAGAAGAGGCGTGGCCCAGAATATATGTAAAAATTAATCTTCAAAAACAACAACAAAACAAACACACTGCAAGAACAGAACGATGTAATTTTGTCCTTGCAACTTGGAGAGAGAACAAATGCATCTTTTATTGAAGAATACATCCAGGCCTTAAACAGATCAATGATTAATTGGATATGTTGGCCTAAATATGCAGTAATTTTCCTATTACCTAGAAAATTGCTGTTTATGATACATGGAAACTCATAAGGAGACAAAGATGATGATCGACTGTCGTTGTTTCATCGAATCTGAAGCCACATGTCTCCTTCTTTACTTCTTGTGGTTTCTACATTCCCATCAACTTCAACATTCAAATCCAAAAGCCTCAAAGATGTAACTCATTACTGTTGTCCTAGATGAAGCTAGAGCAATCAGGCCTAGCATGACATTTACCCAGAATGTATTGCAGCGTAACCAACATGGGGACCTCCGTGTGATAATATCTTATTTATATTAATAAAAACCAAACAGCTTACAGTATTTTTATTGTATTGTTTTTACATCTAAAATAATTATTTCTCAAATGACGTATATTAATATCATGGATCCCTTTAAGAAACGCCTGAGGTTTTACTTAATTTAAGTTCTGCAGCTCAGAGTTAATGTTGCTTTGTATCTGATTCATGAATGTGAAAAAACCTACTGCCGGCACAGTCCTGAAGGGCCTCCTGCTGACTGTTCCTGGTGTACACAATGCCACTAGCAGTCTTCCTGGTTTCTGACAACAAAGAACAAAGTCAAAAATGTGATACAACAGATGAACAGACAGATGAACTCCAGATGAACAGGCAGACTGAGATAAACCAACAGGAAGCTTCTGCAGCTGCAAGGCTTCATCATAATTTACCTGCATGCAGTAAAACGGCTCTGCAGTTGGAAGACACGGCTTCTTTAGAGTCAGCATCTGACAGACCAAACAGCGCCCCTCTGAGAGACTCGTCAGGAACACAACACACCAAGTATTTCACTGCATTACACTGAATCCAGTTCCACACTTTACTACACAGAACACTGCACTGTTTTACAGGAAGAGCATAACATGGCACCACAGGGTGCCATCACACTGCTGAACTGCTACCTCTCTTACTGTTCCTTGCATCAGTCTCCACAGTGGAGACTGATGCAAAGCTTTGATTTCCATGTTCCTTTAGAGTGGGAAGGACCTATCAGACAATTATCACCAGCTGGAGGATACAGATTAATGATGTCATAAGGTCCTCTAAGCTCCAAAGCCTTAAAAAACACACAAACACAAAGTTAGAGAGCCATGCTGGCCCCAGAGGACCAAATTGTCTCTTTGACGTTTAATCATGGATAAAGCTTACTGGCTGGTGTGGGGTATTAACGATAGGTAACAAATGTAATTTGATGTTTTGCATCATTAAAAAATATTGACAAATAGTACTTAGTGTTACTGAGTGTTACTAGTAACTGGTTATCAAATGATAACCAGCATCAAGGACTTTTGGTTAATACAGACTGACTGGGTTCTATCCACACATTCTTGATCACTGACCTTCTCAGCTGCACTTGAGACGATGACGTTCTGAAAGAGAAACAGCTTTCAAAATTTCAGACCTGAAAGTCTCATCATGTTGCAGCTCACAGAATCATATGCAAGAACACCAACCTTTCCTTTGCAGCTTTCCATCAAACAAACAGCGTTGGTAATAGTGTAGCGCCTCATGGTGGAGTCCCTGAGTGCTGAGGCATATGATACCTCAAACATCACTCCTCTGTCAATGGCCTACACAATGAGAAATGCAGTAAACACTCACAAACAAGGAAGCAAGCCAGGAAACTTGGAATGAGGTAGTCACCCCGTTTATGGGCGCTCTCTTGAAGAAGAAGGGAAGTTTCTCTGTCACCGAGATGCAAATGATGTCAATGTCACACAGCATGCAGGTGGTCTGTCACAAACACACAGTGTTACTATGCATTACTCCATTAAAACTACCAGAGTGCTCTTAGCTCAGAGGGAGGGTTTTCAGCATTGATACTTTCAGACAGATGGTGGCCCTGAGGGAGAAAGCAGAGACACTTCCTAAAGACTCTAAGGCAGTTTGACACTGCAGCCTGAAATGACAAAAATCTGATTTTTTTTTCTCTTATGCAACCTATATCTGAATTTTTTCCATGACAGTCTGATCACAACACGGATCAAAATTTTACCAATGCAACCCAGGCCACTTATATATGTGGTTTTGAATCCGATATGTATCTCAACTTTTCAAATGTGACCTGGCCGCTTTCACCCAGACTGTAAGTCAGTGATACTCGACAAACATCACTGATACACACAAGCAGGAAGAAAACAACCACCATGGCGGACAATAACAAGGATTAAGTTGTTAATGTGCTGGTTCCGATTGGACAACTACTTTTACACCACAACATATGCTCCATCATTTCTCTCCAAGTTTACTTCTACCAACACTGAGCATGTGTTCTACGTTTGACGTTACTATGCATCTGCACATAAGTTGCATCTATTTGGAAATATGAACAACCACATAAAACAAAATCCGAATTGAGGAATAAGGCCTGCAGTGTGAACGTAACCTAAGATCAAAAGAATTCTGAGCCTTTTGACGCTGCATCAGCAACTAAAGTTTCTGAACAGTATAATCGTTAATGTGAACCTGCATAGGAGATCAATACTGCAAAAGAGACTCTGTCCTGCCTCTCCTTCTGCAGAGTTCCTGCTTGGTGTAACTGAACTAACAGCTGGGCGAAGAGATCAAGGTTGAATCTCAGTCTCCCTCATCCTGACATTTCTTCTCAGCTTCCCATTCCTGTGAAATGGAGGTCAGCAGAGAAAAATAGCGGTGAATGCTGATATATCAGGCTTTACTATTACTCGATTTTCTCAAATGGAACAGCCATAATTCCCACATGGCGAACTGTATGCTATCTTTTGGCCAACAGTGAAAACTTTGTATCTTTAACACTAGGTGAGTTAAAAAATTAAAAAAATAAACAAACAAAAAAAACGGTGAATTATCATCCTGCTTCAGCTCAGATTAAACAAAGGGTCAGTAAATCTCACATGGAAGAGCTTCTCGGTGGTCGGCTGGACGGCCAGGAGGTCAAAGGCGCGATACTCTGCATCATTTGGCCTCTAGGAGAGCAAAACACACAAACACACATCACAACTTTATAAAAAAAAAACAAAGCTTTCATCTGGTACTCTGATCAAGATTCTCCAAAGAAAAACTCACAAAGTGACTGGCCTCTGACATCACCACTGTTAGTCTATTCAGCACTTTGATTGGACGAGAGCGACCTTGTACCACTGGCAGCTGACCAATCAGCTCATTGATCGGCACTGGCGATGGAACTTCCTAGAGGAAACAAACAGACTTTACTGAGCAGTGACTGACAGGAGTACAGGATGCGTCAGTAACAGGACAGCAGCTAACCGAACCTGTTTCATCTTGGTTGTGGATTCATATACATAGTTGATGGCAACAGTGGAAAATCCCACTGCAGAAGAAACAAACACGCTATAATTAAAAACAGTAAACCTAAAGTGGCTTAATTAATGGTTAAAATATCTCATTAATTTTATCAATGTTGATTAATATTTAATCATGCAACTGTAGATTTCTGGAGATACACCCAATAAAGAATCTCATAATTTCAATAGGCATGTTTTTGTTGGGAATAAAAACAAAGCACCATATTTGTTCAGCAAATTGGGGTATCTGGTAGCATCTGTGTGCCTCTCAGTTTCTGTCTTGTTGGGATTGCAGCTCAGTGGTGAATCAACCCTGCTGTGCCTCTAGGCTGGATGTATGCTGGATGTCAAGTAAGTTGGTAAAAGATTTTTCAAAATGCAAAAGGCATTATCCCTCCATTGGACTAAGTGAGTGGATGTGAAATGGAGAGAAGGTGCTCTCACTGAACAGTTCAGCAAGTTAGAAGAGCTGTACAGTTATTGTCAGAAAGCAAACTCTAAAAAAAAGCTCTACTGACTGAAAATATGCAATCATACTGATGTTTCTGATTGATTTTTAAAAGTTTCTTATGTGGGGAATCTAAAGATTCAACATGACAGCTGTGGTTGATAGTAATGCAGATGGATTCAGCTGAACAGAAAGATCTAAAGACTTTAGATCTAAAGTGGGACTGTCTGTTGAGTCAATGTTAGATTTATGTGGTGGTTCAAGTAGTTTTTATGATTATTTACTGTTGAATTTAAGACTTATTTGCTTTAGTGTAAAAAAGTAGCTTTGCAAGATATTTTAGGTTAAAGACCTTGTTGAATGAAAACTGTTGTGTTTAGTCATGATGTTAGTGTTGATAATTCTAAAAAATATATTTATGATCTTGGCAGGAGATAAAATGGATATTTAAAAATAAGCTACAGCAGGGCTGGCCCAAGACTCCATGGGGCCCTAAACAAAATTTGGTTTTGGGGCCCCTAGTTCTACTAATAATGTGGACTGGCTGCAATCAGCAATCAGATAATTACATCATTCACACACTTATAGAATTTCTGACAGTGCTGTTTACATTATATCCTATATGCATGTATAATATAGGAAACATTTACCGGACAGCCATTTTATCTGCACCAATTTCCTTAATTTTGGGGGATCGGTAATGAGCCGATACTTACATGAGAAGACAATCTTATCCACGATCTTAAAATGTCGTATGTGATAATAATTACAACTTTTCAATGTTTTACATTGTCTACCAAAATGTTTATGCATTTAAAGCCGGACCAATCACACCGCTGGCGCCTCTGCACGTTTCCTCGCGCGCTGCAGCAGCTGGATGTCTTAAGTTACCTCAGCGCGGATCGCGCGCGCCTCCTTTCACTCAAACTGGACACAGGCTGACCTGTATAGATATTTACATCAACTGACTGTGAAGAATTATGTTTCATTCCAGAGGTTTTGATCAAGGTAAGAGTTTACAAACCCACCACGTTGCGCAGCTCTACGTGAACCGCATGAATAACTTGTAGTGGCTTTTTCAGAGGTGCGTTTAACGAGTGGTGAGAATGATTTATATTTGTGGACAAAGAATTTTGTTTGGCTTTTCCATCTCAACACGCTGCCCAGCGCCCGGCTCTGTCTGTACTGATGTCTACTTAATATCTTTTAATACAAAAACCGGTGGACCACCGGTGGACCGCCTTGGCGCCCCCACCACCGGGCTTAGCAAGTTTTCTGGAGGAAACCCTGCATTTGTATAAATATTTTGGTAATACTCTTTAAAATACCAGAATTTGATATTTTTGGCTATCTGATGACTTAAATGTAAAATATTAAATCAGATGTTATAATCAGTATCTCAGTACTTGAGTAGACCTTTTACCAAATATTTTTTTTACACTTGCTTAATTAAAGCTTAAGTAATTTATTAGATGGTTCCTTTTTATTTCTAAAGTAAACATCTGTTGAACGTATACTACTGTGATTCGAGTACAATTTTCTAACCACGTCTTTATATGGACGATCGAATGACTTTTTTTTTTTTTTTAAATAAAAACCACTGCCATAAAACAATGTCTTTTACTACAGCGGTCATCCCACCCCATGAGAGTAATACGACACGGGCCGTGGTGGGTTTTTTAAATTTCTCAGTCACACATAAACAACAATGCACACACACTCACACTTAGAGACCTATTTACCTAACATGGGTTTGGACTGTGTGAGCTAGAGCACCCGCATTGAACCCACGTCGGGTGGCTGGACAGTGTATCCAGGTGTAGCCGTCAAATGAACTTGTGATACCCGTGTTGTTATTCTGAACTATAACCGACCGAATGGGATGGATTTACAAACCAGACCCGAGTCAGGGTAACTGGAAGTGGACTCACAGTGAGCGGCTGTCTCTACGAGGCTCTGCAGGCGGCTCCTGTCTGCAGAAAACAGCACATTCAGATCCATGAACACAGACATCATGCTGCAGCGAGGTGGCTACTACACATGGAAACGAACTGACTGCTGGGAGCAGGAATCTTCTTTGACGTTCTTGTCGGTTTGGCAAACAAGCATAAGGTGCATTACTGCCACCAACTGGTGATGATACACGCAAATTTCTTCTTAGTGTGATAAGAGGGTGTGAGTGGAAGATTGAGAGTTTGTATATGTTCTATTATCAGGGGCCGTTTAGGACAAAACCTACGTTTTGTCTCACACTAAAGACTCATACACACATGCAAAAATACTAAAATTGCACATATACACTATTAAAATGTCACACATGCATAAAATTTTTTTCTCACAATCACACACCAAAGACTAAGATTGCACATATACACTACTAAAACACACGCATACAAACAAGGCATACAGACATACTATTCTGAATGATAGTTCGAAAATAGGTTGTGTGTGTGAACTAATGAATGAATGAATGAATGAATAAATGAATGGGGATGAGACTTGTATTTGTCTGTGTGAGAGTTGTCACGGAAGAGGCAGGGCATAATTTGGAGATCAGATCGCACATCCATCCATCCATTTTCTAACGCCCTTGTCCCTAGTGAGGTCGGGAGGTGCTGGTGTCTATCTCCAGCCAACGTTCCGGGCGAGATTCGGGGTACACCCTGGACAGGTCGCCAGTCTGTCGCAGGGCAACACAGAGAGAGACAGGACAAACAACCATGCGCACACACACTCACACCTAGGGAGAATTTAGAGAGACCAATTTACCTAACAGTCATGTTTTTGGACTGTGGGAGGAAGCTGGAGTACCTGGAGAGAACCCACGTAGGCACAGGGAGAACATGCAAACTCCATGCAGAAAGACACCAGGCCGGGAATCGAACCCAGGACCTTCTTGCTGCAAGGCAAAAGTGCTACCAACTGCGCCACTGTGCAGCCAGATCGCACGTGTTTTTTTAAATTTATTTTATTGCAAACAAGGAACATACAAGAACAACATAGAACATTAGTAATTACAAACATTCAAGGGCTTTACATAGAACAATTATTTCACAATGTCAAAATCAAATAGGTGCTCGAGGGTTGCAGTTCTTTAAGGGCGGTTATGATTTGAATGGCTTTAGCATTTGAGATGATTTTTAAGGATTCTATATAGATATTAATAGAAGAAAATGAAATCTGGAAACAAAATTAGGCTTTTGTTGTAAGTATTTGGAGGTGTGAATATGATATTTACCATAGATAATAAAAAAGTTAACATATAAAAAAAAAAAGAAGGAACTGGGTTCAAATCCCAGCCCGGGTCTTTCTGCATGGAGTTTGCTTGTTCTCCCTGTGTATGTGTGGGTTCTCTCTGGGTACTCTGGATTCCTCCCACAGTCCAAAAACATAACTGTCAAGTTGATTGGTCTTTCTAAATTCTTCTTAGGTGTGTGTACATGATTATTTGTCCTGTCTGTCTCTGTGTTGCCTAGTAATGGACTGGTGACCCCAGTCCCTTTTGCCCATTGACTGCTGTAGGTATGCATCAGCGCCCCTCATGATCCCACTAGGGAGAAAGGTATAAGACGATGGATAAGCAATATAATCATTTTATTAGAACTTTACCAACATGCCAGCTAGTTTTTGAACAGCTCTGGACCATTTCATGGGTAAACCAGGATGATTTACTCTCAGAATGAGTCTAGATGACGTAGTTAGGGATAATACAGTAGGACTTTATTTCATGAGTTCTTTTATTGTTCCTCAACACATTGAGACATCATTCTGTGTCCTTGCTGTGTTGCTGCTCCCTCCACTCCATGATAAGGCGGTGAGCAACAGCATGTTTGGGAGGCAGCCAGACAGCGGGTCGATGATCTCTCCATGGTGGAGCTTTTACCTGCAGAGCACAGGTGATTTCTTCCTCAGTAAACCAGCGAGCATCCTCCAGCTCCAAGTGGTCCACATTCAGCTGGAACAAACAGCAGGTCACATGATATGTAACTTACATTTAACTAAACATTTCACCTGCAACTGGTTCCCAGCGGCCAGTACTCTTTTTTTTCTTTTTTAACTTTCTTTCTGCTCATTTAAAGCAAAGCTCCAATACAAACTGAGTCTAACTATTTTATCCCGACCGATTTAAGTTTATCTCAAGTTTAACAGAAACTCTGTTTGCAAATGTTAACTTTTAAAAGGCCTAGTCACCTGAGAGTGGGAGGGGCTAACAGTGGCATGGCAGGCCAGCATGAAGGAGCTGTGAGGGAATGGCCAGTGCTGCGATGAACTGTAGATGATGTTCTGTACTTCCAGACCCACCTCTTCTGCTACCTCCCTGCGCAGAGCCTCTTCCAGAGTCTCCCCTAGAAGCAACACACACTCACATATTACATACTAGGTTTACTTTAGGACAGGTATCCTGTCCTGCAGGTTTTAGATATGTCTCTGTTTCACAACACCTGAGTCAAACAACCAGGTCACTAGCAGGACTCTGGAGAACCTGACTGCACTAAGGAGGTAATTCAGCTATGTGATTAAAGTGTGTTGAACCTGGGGTAGATCTATAAATTGCAGGACACCGGATCTTGATGCCTGGATTTAAGAACCCTTGTTTTAGGACATGAGTAGGTGTATCAACAACTGGTGAGACTCACCCATGTCACAGAAGCCCGCAAGAGCACTATACAACCCACGAGGGAAGGACGACTGACGGCCCAACAAACAACGTTTCCCATCAGACACCAGGACAATCACCACTGGAGACATCTGAAGGAAAACCATTCACTCATCAGACTGACAGTAAAATATCCACTGATATGTGTTGGTTTAACTCTGCTTCCATTTTAACTTTGATCTGGATCAATTCAGACTCATTTCAGTCATGCAGGTGCTTTCAAATCAGTTCAATTCAGTTTATATAGCAGCTATTCACAGAAATGTCACCTTGAGACACTTTACAAAAGAAATCATACATACATTTCAATTGATCCTAGTTATGAAATAATACATTAAGCTCACTTTATTACACTAAAAAGTAGTTAAAAAGTTTCTAAGGAAACCTGTCAGATTGATTTTGAGTCATTGGCTTACAGGATTCACTCCTTCTGGACCAGCATGTAGTGACAGTAATGTTCAGTCTTTGCTGTGCTGCAGGTTTGTCTCCTCTTCTAAGACAAATTTCTCCCATGGGAGACAAATAAATTACCTTATTTTATTACCAATAGACTATCACTTGCGTTGTGTCATTTACTTTACAGCAATCTTTCATTCAGAGCATGCATGTAGCAACAGTGGAGAGGAAAACTCCCATTTAAGAGGAGTTTAAATGGGATATTTAACCATGTATCACCAAATGATACATGGTGTTTAACGTTTTTAGAAAGACAAGCATTTGTATTTACTTCCATTTGCTCTGAAAACCTTAGCTAGAGTCCAGTGCACCCAACCGCCTTTAGAAGTTACCTAATGAAAAATAAACTTCAGCTGTGTGAATCTCCTTCTATAGCAATTTCCATTCATTTTGACCATTCAAAGCACTTTACACTACAGCTACATTTTTGAATTCATACACAAATATGTTAAATGCTTTGCCCAACGACACATTGACATGTGACAAGAGGAAGCTGGAACTGAACCTACAGCCTTCCAATTACAAGACAATTACTTTATCCACTGAACTACATAGAGTTAATATCATAATCTTGATGTTGCCAGAAATTAAAATGAGTTTGACACCCGGGTTTAGATCAAAGCCTATACATGCATACTTCACAATTATGTATTAATTGGTTCTGGACTGTCACATAAAATCTCAAAAATACATCAAAGTTTGTGGTTGGAGAAAGAGAAGGTGGAAATGTTCAGGGGGCAAGAAAAGTCACTAATTTAGATCTGGGGCCTCATAGAGTGCACAGCTTTCACACTTTTAAAAACTGGAGTATGGACAAATTTAGAAAAGTGCGGCGCACAAAAAATGTGAATGTATAAAGCTGTGTGCACGCACATACCTGTGCGTGCACCTTTCCTTTATAAATCTCAATTTGCAGGAAACAGAGTGCCACAGATATTTATACAAATTTGTATAAATATCCGTAAGTCTGCCACCACGTGAGGCAATAACCATGACAATGGTCCTTGCTTGTAGCAGTATAAGTATTTATAATAATAATTATTATTATTATATATTTTATTTAAAAGGTGCTTTCGGGGCACATAAGGTCACCTCACAAAAAATAAAAACTAATAAATTTTAAAGAAAAACATACAAATAAAAAAAGATATAAATAAAGAGATTGTGCAAATGCCTGTTTGAAAAGCAGAGCGTTCAGCCGGGATTTAAAGACAGACAACATGTCACAGAGTCCTTTGAGTGGGGAATGTGGACGTTTATTCTAAATAAAGGAATCCTGTGTGTATAAGTTGTACATTTACAGAGTAGAGATGCTTTCTGTCCATAAAGGTGCATTCACAAAGCGGGTATGGCTCTACTGAAGGATGACTGCAGTTTCCCCGGCAGAGCGCGGCTCATTCTTTATAAGTTTTGCTCAGAGCACCAGGATGATCAGTCTGGGCAAACTAAATGCGAATAAACCATAAACAATATTTCCCAGCAGATCAATATGATCTCTGAACACACGCTCCCTCTGAATTCTTCTATTGGCGATGTTCTGCATCAGAGCCAAAGCGCTCCACAATCACGTTGTGCCGCGTAATTGTGGCACAGTGCAAAGGTGTGCCCTTGCCGCAGCTATGTGATTGTGTGTACACACACACACACACACACACACACACACACGCACACACACACACGCACACCGCCACACACCTTAATCACCTTAAACATAATCAAATTTGGCCTGTTTGGAGTTATTCTGCTGATTCAACCCTGCTTCTTTTCCAGTGAGAATGAAATTACCCCGCAGATGCATTTTATGCGCTTCGACGCACAGACCAATGCTTTACATCTTCGTGAGACAAAAACTCAGAAAATTTACTATTTACAATCGAGTAAGGTTTTCACATCCTTTAACTTTTATTTTCTTTATTTTGTGTGCGTGTTAGGTTATTGTTTAAGGATCAATGTGGTTCAGTTTCACCGTTAACGATAAAACAATAAAATATTAAAATCATGAAAAAACATTGGGTCCAATGCTTCTTTGTCTAAATAACACTGGATAGAATCAGATTTCAGTGTGTTTAGGTGAATTTTGGTGCTTTATAGTTTGTTACTGTCCACAGAAAAAGTTTGTGTGGCTGCCGCAAACTTTCATGCCACGTTCATTTTTATACATGCTGACTTGTGCAACCGGTACCGATTTTGGTAACACTTTATTTGAAGGTTGTGAATAAGACTGTCATGACACCATCATAAACATGACATAACACCTGTCATGAACATGAGTAAGTCTTCATGAATATTTATGACTGTTGTCATAAAGTGTCATTGTCATGATCTGACATAAATTTGTTATAAAAGTATTACTGATTAAACTTTAGCTTTAATAACATAAAGCTACATAATTTTTAAAATTTAATCAGTAATACTTTTATAATAAATGTACAGTACAGACCAAAAGTTTGGACACACCTTCTAATTCAATTGGTTTTCTTTATTTTCATGACTATTTATAAGGTAAGAAATCCCACTTATTAGCCTGACAGGGCACACCTATGAAGTGAAAACCATTTCAGGTGACTACCTCTTGAAGCTCATCAAGAAAATGCAGAGTGTGTGCAAAGCAGTAATCACAGCAAAAGGTTGCTACTTTGAAGAAACTAGAATATAAGGGGTATTTTCAGTTGTTTTACACTTTTTTGTTTAGTGCATATTTCCACATGTGTTATTCATAGTTTTGATGCCTTCAGTGTGAATCTACAATGTCAATAGTCATGAAAATAAAGGAAACTGATTGAATTAAAAGGTGTGTCCAAACTTTTGGTCTGTACTGTATGTCAGATCATGATTTCTTGGTTAATGACAAGTTGTCATAACGAAGACAATTTGAATAATGTCAACTTTGTATTAAAAGTGTCATGATTTACCAAATGACACTTTATGACAACAGTCATAAATATTCATGAAGACTTATTCATGTTCATGACAGGTGTTATGTCATGTTTATGACGGTGTAATGACAGTCTTATTCACAACCCGTCAAATAAAGTGTTACCCAGACTTTTAACTAAAACTCTGACCCTATTTGGTTCTATTTTAACACCTTTGGGTAGTAGACAATAGAGCTGCTGCTGCAGGCCCTCTGGCTTCCAGCCTGGTTCCGTTGGGTCAGCTGGCCTGTAGCGCCACAGAACCTGTTAATCTGGTGCCATTGCAGCAAAGCCTGAGCCTGCGAAACACACCGATGTCAGGACCAGAACACGAATTAGATTCCATGAAGAAAATCTGGAGTTCTGGTTTATCACAAAAACAGAACAAGAAAGTCCAGCAGCAGTTACTCACTTTGGCAACTAGAGGTGCCTCAGCTCCTTCTAGGAGAAAGAAAGCTTTCCTGAGATCCATAAACATTCCCTTACAATTCTTTGTGATTGCTGCTGGATCCAGTTCTCCTGAAAACATATCAGAATCCAAACAGAACCCCCAGAACTCAATCAGGCAAAAGCTTTCTCAAAGTCTGAAGTGACAGACAGAAAGAGTCCAACATGCTCTTACCCACATCCAGACAGAACTGGGCATGGTTCTGCTCAGAACAGCCAATCAGAATGGATTCTTTTAGCAAGGATCCATCAGAACCACATTTATGCAGGACTGACTGGACTTCTAGAAGATAAAGCCAAAGAACAATGATTAGATTACCCTGCTACTCACCCGTTGACTGCTGGAGATAGGCACCAGCTCCCCTGGTGACCCTCACTTTACTTCACCAACTCAAACCTTCTCCACATACCCAAAACCAAACTAGGAACCATGGATAGGGCCTTCTCGCTTCATATCTATGGAATGCCCTACCTGACACTTTGAGGGCACCACAATCTACTGACATAAAAAAAGGCCTTAAGATATTCCTTTTAAGCTGTTATTTGTGATCTAAAGTTGTAAAGAGCATTATAAATAAAATCTATTATTATTATTAAAGATAACTATGTTGGATAATGGAGGTTCAGGTTCTATATTAGAGTTAGGTCTGAGGTACTATGTCAAGTTTTGTGTGCATCATTCTTGGTGTGAGGTTTGTCTCGGTGACTGATCTTGTACTTCAGTTTTTGAGGATGTCTATCTGAAGGTCTGTTTTATTTTCTGAGGTTGCGTACCTGAGTAGGTGAGAGCAATAGGTCTAAAGGCTTCCGGATCACTGCATTGCAGCAGCGGGATGAGACGATGAAACAGGAAAATGTGCCCATTTTGCAGCGCTGAAAGACATACTGCATCATTCTCCTTCAGCCTGTTTATGTACCTGAAGAGATAGATCAATCAATCAATCAATCAATCAATCAATCAATCAATCAATCAATCAATCAATCAATCAATCAATCAATCAATTGCATGTGAGCTCCTGAACCTCATTCTGGACACAAAGCCTGAGCAGAACCGGGTAAGGCTGTAATGTTCTCCAAAGAGAAGGGTCCTCAGGGGCCTTAATGCCGACATGCTGGACTGGATCATGCTCTGTACCTGAGAGCTATGGACAGGCTGCTCTGGTTCTACTGCCTGCAGAAGGACAGCAAGGTAAAATTAGGTACACATAGTAGTGATGGTACAAGAAAAACTGTTCATCTTAAGTGCAAACAGTGAGACGAAACACACAAAGAGCCCAGTCCTGTGAAGCAAGCTCACACAGCTCCGTTCTGGTCTTATTTTACAGGAAAGCAAAGTTTTGTCTGGTCAGAAAATAATCTATTTCATGCCTTAAGACATGACTAATTTGGATTTTAAAAACAAGTTCTGTTCATAGTTACAGTACTGACCTACAAAAATGAACTATGCTACACTAAATGGTCATTCCCTCTAAAGTAATAGTCCTCATAAGTTCTCAAAAGTCATTGCTTGAGTTGATATAAAAAATGTTGAACTAGTTCTCAAAATCTGTCAATTTTCTTTTCTTTCTCAGTCTTTCAAGAAAATGCCTCCTAGACTGAACAGTTTCTCTGGTGAACCTCAGAGATGCGTGGAGCTTTACACAAAGCATGCTCCTTATGTTCAATAACAATAATTAATTAATAATTAACTGATACAATAGATAGAATGTTCTTTATCTTGTTGGTCTTGTGCTAGTTTCCAGTTAATTTAATAATTTATTTAAAAAATGTCAAGTCCTTACTTGGTGAGGTTCTATGATACCTGCCTGTCAACATACAGTTGAAACCAGAAGTTTAAATACAGCAACTAAAAAGACACACAGATTTATTTTCTCATTGTCTGAAGTTAAATCAGACCAAATTTATCTCGTCTTAGATCGGTCAGAATAATCAAAATTAATTGTATTTGCTAAATGTTAGAAAACTTATTAAGAACATTTTCTACATTTCAAAAATGTACATACATTTGGTCAGTATCTGGCATAACTGTCTTTTAAAATGTAGGACATGGGTCAAACCTTTTGGGATTTCTTGCACAAGTTTCTCACAATAGTTTGCTGGAGTTCTGGCCCATTCCTACTGGAGGAACTGAGTCGATATTGTAGACCGCCTGTTTCACAAAGACCAAACCAGGCTCAGGAGGTGCAGCTGTGTCGGCCCAGGCTTAAGTAATTCAGATGAATATGTGTCTACAGATTTTTCAAAAGACCAAGAGATCATCTTTTGATTGAGGATTATGAGGAATTGAAGCACATCATGCTAAGGGGGAAAAAAACTCCTGCTACAATACAGGAAACAATAGCGGATCGATTGAATGCATAAATAGCATAAAATATACATTTCCAAACTATTCTTGAATAAAAAAAAACAATAGAATCATACCTGTCATATGCTCAAATAAACAACTGTAACCAAATAAATGAACAGTGGAAGTCAATATTGTAACATGTTAATCTGACAGCAGATTCATTCATGTTACTTTTTTCTGTCCCACATTTTAGAAATATTTATACAGAACAAACACAACAGGTCAAGATTAAATATAAGAATACTTTTGCAGTATCTGGGTAGTATGTGGATGAAATGTTGAGTACATTGTGCAAATAACTTAGAAGGTATAAGACCAATATCGACTTAACTTAATTAGCTTTACCGATGGTTAACTTCCTTTTTGAGTTCTGAGGTTTTTGTTTTGAAGGGACAATTTCTTGTTTAACTGTTTGAGCAAAGTCAGCTTAACTAAGCGTGACTGTTAGCCTGGTCTGGGGCAGGTTAGCTGCACAAAAGAAATCGCCATGGTAACTTATGTGTTACCTCTTTTGTGAAACCGACACAGGCTTAATCCGCTTTCCTGGTTCTGTGAAACAACTCTCCGTTGCTGTTTTCCTGTCAACCTCCTGACTGATGGTTCTGAGTAGAAACCCAAAGCAGCTAGCCTGTTATATGCCAGAGTTCTGTGTCGACCTGCTGTCAGTAATCCCACCGAAAGGTTCGGTTGTGACAGGGAGCAGCATCCAGTGGGCCAGATGTGTACAGTCATATGTTGTGGCCTGCTGTTTGTGTTTGAATATCAGCCCGTGTGTCCGGTACCTGAATGTTCTGTACCACTTATCTCTTCTTCTGCTGCTGCTGATTGATTCTTGGTTCCACCTGCTGGTTAATCATGTTCCCTGCAGTAGTGATGATGGGCCATCTGAAGCCAAACTTCTATGCGTGTACCGAGTAAAAAGGGGGCGTGTCAGATGAAGCCCAGCTTCTATGCTTGTGTCGTCTTGCTGAAAACCACGTGACTGATAACGAACTATGCCTCGCATTGCATGGGTCACGTGACTGCTTCATCTTCCGTGTCGGTTTTCAAAATAAAAACGTGTACTTGGCTTCATGGGTTGTATTTGATCGCGCATCAGAGGAGAGTATTTGTCCTCAGCATTGGCTGAAATAGAAGGAACATTGACCAACATATTTCATTTGTATTAATGATTTTGATGATAGCACTCATCAAAATGTAATGTTTGTTACTGCTTTTCTCAATTGTTGATTATGGTGTATTTTATGACTTGATATTTTTGTGTTTTTGTGTTGTAAAGCACTTTGAACTGCACTGTTGCTGAAATGTGCTACACAAATAAACTTGGTAAATGAACTTGGTAAAACACTAAAACGTTGATCAATTGACAAAAGCTGCTGAAACGGAAGCTATAAACCTGTTAAAAATTATTATAAGAAAACATTCATTAAGGACTTGTTTTCATTGTGGAGAAATAGAAGGAGTGGAACATATTTTGATAAAATGTAGAAAATATTCAAGAGAAAAATAGGAAATGTAAAGGACAATGGGAATTTCAATAACAAATGTTTAATATATTAGTGAATCACAATGTATAATTCAAGCACCTACAAAGTATTTAAAGACACAAAGTTAGATGGAATAATTTTAGTTAGTTAGTTAGTTAGTTAGTTAGTTAGTTAGTTAGTTAGTTAGTTAGTTAGTTAGTTAGTTAAGGGTGTTGAAGATATGGAGCGAGTTCAATTTGTGGATTACACCTCAGTCCAGTTGATGGCAGTAATACACAAAAAATGTAAACTGCCAGAAGAAGAAGAAGAAGAAAACAAGAAAAACATGCACACAAAAACGAAAGCTGTTGTTCTATCCAGAGAAGAGTTTTGTTTTGTTAGAACTGCTTTTTAAATTCACTGATTTCCTCTCGGGTCAGTGAATTCTCATCTGTGCCACCAGTTAAACCTGCTCCCCTGGAGAGTCGCTGACGCGGCAGAAAGGCGGCCGCCATGAGCTCCACCGTGTCTATAAACACACAGCTTGCCGCCGTCATGGAAGCTCTGGTCCATGCTGCTGTCGCGGAACTGGAAAGGCTGGAGGAGGACAGGGAGCTTTCCAAGGCCCGAGGAACCACAGAGGAGAGGCATGAGACGGGAAGAGTGCAGAAGGAGACCCGAGAGAAGTTGGTAAGGAGCTATAAGCTGCTACTAATGGTTTATTAGCGTATTTTTTGGATGTTGAATGCCTCTGAGTGGACCGTAAAACTTTAGATTCAAGATATTGTTTTATGTGAGAGCATACACAGAACTGTAAAACACAATATGTTTAATATTTGAAGAACAAACAATTAATGTGTTAAGATCCTGGAAGACTGGGGGATCACGCACGGCCGCGCACCTTGCCTCTTGATAAAGCATTTGGTATGGTTTGATGCATCGTGTAACTGGAAAAATAATACTAGAAATAATAATAAAATAATATAAAACCAGCGTGATTATGAGGCAAGCGCGAAAACTCCTCACCGGGCTAATAAAGCATGGCGGGCCGCCAGGCTTATAATACACTGGAGGAAACCCTGGTATAGATGAGTATAAGTCCAGCTGAAAATTCACCTTCATGCAAGGGAGACTAATGAGAACGGTATCTCATAATAAGATGTGCTTTACCCTTGTGCCACCACAAAACCCCCAGAAAATATATTTCAATATTTGTTTTAAAATGTGTCAGAAATGTGTTCAGATTCCCATAATGTGACACAAGATATATTGAGGGTTAGTTCTTGTGTTCCTGGACAAGCAGGGGGATACTGCCTCCCTGTTCCTGCAGAAACAGGAGTCAGAGGATTGTTGCTGAGACTGAAAAAGGACGTTGTCTTCTGCAGAATAAGGAATAAGGAAAAGCTGTTTTCTTCCAGCCTTTCAGTTCTGAAAGGCTGGATGAAAACATGTTCATTAAGTGAACATCATACTATTGCACTATTTATTCAGTGTTTTGCATGCTTCACCTGGATTGTGTAACCTGATAGGTGCGGTTTGCTTCCATCATGGAAACTCTGGGAAACGAGGCTCTGGGGAGGATCCTAAACATCATGGATGAAGCCAGACTTGTGGCTCAGGTGGGGCATGTCTGTAAGAAGCCACAGACCAGCGTCCTCAACGTCCTCAGCCACACATCCGTGGGTATGAACACACAGGCCCCCAACAATGTCACACACCAATCAAAGGAGATGGAGAGTTATGATGTCAATGTTGTTGTCATTTGTTCCCAGCAGAGCTTGAGCACTCATATGGAGTCAGAAACCAAAACTGTAAGGCAGAAAGAGAAGCTCAGGTAAGTCTGTCTCACCTGTTCATGTCTGTGTTGCCCTCATTGACCTTACTGACATCTGGATGTTGGGTCACTGCAGCTGAAAGCAGGTGGTGATGCTGTGGAGACACAGTTTGTTCCAGCGGTCAGCGTTAAAGATGGACATGGGAACATTGACCTGGAAGCCATTAGAGAGAGTGAGAACCTGATTCATATCTGCTAGAAAATGAAAATTGAACATGTCAGCATTTTTCTCTAAATATATCATTCTAATAGGTGTGTATATACACAACACTGTCACATGATGTCAGTAACAACCCCACCCAAAGAAATAACACTGATCAATCTATAACTTGGATTTAGTTCTAATTGGTAGTTCTATTAAAAGATTTCTCTTCCAAGGTATAACACAGATTATACCTTGGAATATATTCCTTGGAATATATCTAGTGTCTGGAAGCATCTAATGATGGGATTTTTGCTTATTTGACACACTTAAATGTTTTAATTAATCTGATTAAATGTCAGAGGATAACTTGAGTAAATACAGGGGCCTTTTTGCAATGCAGGACCTAGTCTGGTCCCATTCAACCCAGCCTCCTTCGGCCTGGCGCTATGACATAAAAATTATGTCAAAATGCTAAATTTAGAACGGTGCACTGCACATGCATATTAGTTTCAGACAAACAAGAGCAGCAAAGTTTGTGTTTGAGTCACATCCTCAACAGAGTTATGGAAACAACAAAAGACTGCTGCTTTACTGTCTGCTGGGGTGATTGCGACATATGAAGAGATTCCACTTCCTAAACCCCAAAGGAATGACAAGAAACGTCAGTGCTGTAAGTGAGAGGAGCCTATCCCATCAGGTCAACAGGGTTCTGTTGAAGCTGATGTCGAGGAGAAATGTCAGCCTCTAACGGACAAGCTTCTGGACATCAAACCCCGCTTCAGCTGATGGCCCAGTCAGCCTGAGTAGCCTGCAAACCTCCCAGCCATGCCCGTTAATGTTATACAACTTTCACTTGGAATTAGGCTGAATTGTTTTATAAATCTGGAAAAATAGATTTCTGGGATTTTGTTTACTTTCTTCATCAAAGCAACTGATAAAAACCTCTGATAATTTTGTTGAGAACAGCAACCAGCATTTAACACCATGAAGAACTCTTAACGGTGACAATTTCCTGAAAGACTTTCACTTTTTAATTTCCAGTGCTTAACAACTACAGCACACAGCAAAACAGCAAAAGTAGATAAGTTGCAAAAAAATCATTGAAATCGTTTAATTATCTTTCCCTGAAATTGTGGCTGAGTGAAGGTTTTAAATATAATGAATTTGCAAGGAATGTTTTATGTTGCCGGACAGGCTCTTAAAGGAGCAGTACTTTTTACTACAGAGCCAAGTGGTTTGTTGGTCTTTTTCTGTTTGTTTTTTTTAGCATTTTCCCCTAAATTGATAAAATCCACATTTTTAAAACTGAACATTTACTCAGCTTATGTGCCTGATATGATTTTTTTCCCAGTTCAAACATGCCATTGTTTGAAATTTCTGTTTGTACACAAAATGAATTTGTGATGTTTTGTGTTAATTTCTTTGCGTGTGTGAATTATTTAAGCTGTTACTGACATCTGGAGTGATTGCACTGGTTTGTTTTAAAGTACCGATGAATCCACATATTATACATCATACTGTATAAAAAGACACAAACTAGTATTTCATACTGGTTAACTAAATCACACTAAACCTTTCCCACTAGATCAGTTAGGATTACTAAAATGATTTCATTTTGCTAAATGCAAGCATTTAAAAATGTTTTGTATGATGATTTTCTTTGACCCTGTGCAAAACACATGGAGGAGCAAATGCAGTGAGTCAAATGAATGAATGTAAATGAGACTACAAAAACAGTGAGATTAGCAATTTCTTAGACAGAATTTGAATTTATTATTAAAGTCAGTGTATATAATTGACCCTGAATATGTATGATTAGATTGAAATGAATTTTATTTTTCACAAAAGCTTTTGTCTGGGGATGTTTGAGTTTAGGAACCGTGTAGTTAGATTTCTTGTTGGACAATGAGGGAGAAATATAATGTGTCTTTTTTTACAGTGTGTGCAAAATAGTTGTGATGTGCTCAGTACTTATTTTACACACACTATATTTTACAATAAAAGCAGTGACAGTAGTTCAGGTCCAGATTTACTCTGAAATGAGTCTCCAGAACTGTTGGTCAGTTCAGATGATGCCTCTGTTGAATATTGGTTTTTGTGTTTTCTCTCAGGAGCTGCTCCATCTCCACCATCAGACCCACAGGCGCTACCTTCAGAGTTTTCTGTTCTGTCTGAGACTTCCCAGCAGAATGTCTCCCAAAAGTTGTTCTCATGCTCTGTCTGCGGGAAGTTCTTCTCATCTCAAAGCAACCTGAAGTCTCACCAACTCATCCACACAGGGGAGAAGCCGTTTGCCTGCAGCATCTGCAGCCGAGCCTTCCGCCAGCGCCAAAGCATGCAGAGCCACATGCAAACACACACTGGTGAGCGCCCGTTCCAGTGTCCTGTATGTGGAAAACGGTTTTCAAAGCAGGCACAGCTCAAGACACACACTGTCATACACACTGGAGAAAAGCCGTACGGCTGTGATGTGTGTGGCCGTCGCTTTAACCTGCCACAGAATCTACACCGCCACAGTGTCACCCACAGTAGGGAGAAGGTCTTTATCTGCAGTGACTGTGGTAAGGGCTTCACCCGCGCTGTTACACTCAAAACACACCAGCTCATCCACAGCGGCCAGAAGCCCTTCAAATGTGAGCAGTGCCCCAAATTGTTCAGGCATGCTGTCAACCTCAAGAACCACCAGAGGATCCACAGCGACCTGAGGCCCTACAGGTGTGACCTCTGCGGAAAGACGTTTCGACAGGCGGTGAATCTTAAGATCCATGGCCGCATCCACACTGGCGAGCGGCCGTTCAGTTGCCAGCAGTGCGGAAAAATGTTCAGCCAGCAGAGCAGCCTGATCTCCCACAGCCGCACTCACTCCACAGACAGGCCCTTCCAGTGCCCAACCTGTGATAAAAAATTCAACAATGCCAACAGCCTCAAGCTTCACCTGCGCGTTCACACTGGAGAGAAGCCGTATGCCTGCGAAATATGCGGCAAAACCTTCAGCCAGGGAAGCCACCTGAGGACACATAAGAGGCATGTACATGCTGGCGGCAAGCAGTTCATCTGCGACAAGTGTGGGAAGAGGTACGCCGACCAGCGCTACTTGAAGTTGCATAAGTGTTGCTATGCATGAACTGCCAGGAGTCAGCTGTCTCAGAAAACAACAGAGCACTACTTCTTCACTTTCCACACATCGGTTGCCAAGGAAACTGCTATGTCCTCAGCTGCAACATCCTTCTGTACAGAGGTTCTGGTTGGTCTGAGCCCTCAGTTTTATTTGTTAAGACTTTTTGTGAACAAGTTTTATAATTTTCTACAATATATTTTTCAATATGAATGATGAATAAAATCTATATTAGCTCATGTGTCTAGAGATGATGCTGTTTAAAAATAAAGTAAAACATTCACTCTATAACCCACTGTCACTTCATGTCAGTCCAGTAGGAGAGACCTCTTTCACAACGATGACCTGGGCAAGAAAAGCAGCAGCACACATTGTGGACAAGACAAATGACATCAATAACCAGAATAGACGTTACAAAATGAAAGTAAATGACTTGATGCAATCAGCTGGGTGTTCTTAAAAAACGTTTTAGCCAAATTGCAGATCTGGCACCAGAGGAAATTAACTGGTATTTAACCACTGGGTCAGGGACATAGTTGTAATCTGTCAAAATGACAGATGCAGCTTTTTTTTATTTAAACAGTCAAAATTACAGCAGCTTTAGAAACTATTGACTTAATTTGTTAGTCTCTAGATCCACTGCTTTAAAATATATAAATTTAAATGAAATGACATACTAATTTTTATTACTTAATTTGTTACAAAAACATCTATAGTGTTTTAGTAGGACACGCTTTAAATAAAATGAGTTATTTCTGTTCATGGACATATGATGGCAAGCTTGCTGGATTGTAGCCACAGCTACAGAAGCGAGGCTCTTTTGACCACCACCAGCAGCCAAGGCGACAGAGACAGCTGCAGCAGGAAACGAACCTAATGCAGACCATTATTGCATTAGGCACTGTTGATATGAAATTCTCTGGTTGTGAGAGGTGGGGGACAGGAGAGTGGAGTGGAAGCGGATCTGGTGCTCATGCTGCTTCCCGTGAGATGCCACCCTGGGCCCATGTCAGAAGTCACCACTGAATATACAGCATTTTTATTACTTGCTTATTATAATTACCATTTGCTTTGAAGTGGAATTATGTGCTGCTATGTGAAAACTATGTGTTTTCCAGCCTTCAACAGAAGGCACAAACAACACACACGTTGACATACTGTTAAAGAGTAAAAAATGTGTAAAGTATGTGTTAACGCATGACATTTTGAGCCTATTGAACTTGTAAGCAGCATCATATACTTTATTGTCTGAGCATTAAATTAACATGAAATGTTCACACATATATGACCTCGAGGGCTTTCCACTGACTGCTACTTCAGTTTGATCAATCAGATTCAAATCACACGATGCAAATGTCCACTGATGAATCAGACACAACTGACATCAACACAAAGCATACTGTATATAAGGAAGTAAAAGACCAGTAAGTATAGTTTTATTTAAATTACTCCCAAAGCAACATATTTAGTACTGAGATCAGTGATAATTCCTCATTTCAAGCTGGCTTATTGCTATGATTGCTCAATGGGTCATGCAATTAGGTCAGCAGGTAATTTTTGCAAGAAAGAAATGAAAACATTTATGATGCAAGGAGCTGGGACAAAGTGCCCTAACATACCTGTGGGCTGATTTTATGCGGGATGCAATTTGCTTCCGCTAAAGGAGGCAGAGTATAGTGTTAATGTTAGAGCCACAGTAGCCAAATAGACAATACTTTTCCAACTTTATCTTAATTTGCTTTTTTATTGATTCCATCACTTGCTGTTAACTATAATATCAATGCTATGCGTGAATATAAAAAAATGCAGAAAAATGACTCAATTTCACCTAAAAAAGATGAGAAGAAATTATAAATTAACTAAACTACTCTTCCTGCTGTCATATCATACCCAGACATTTTCTTAAAAAAGGTCTTCAGACCTTGAGTCTATATGAGTCTCAGTTGACTGTGGAACATTTAGGAGCAAGGAAATTTCACCACTGGATTTGTTGCACAGGTCAGTTCCACACTGGAATTCACTGAGCTCCTGAGAGCGAGCTATTCTTTCACAAATGTTTGTAAAAACAGTCTGCATGCCGAGGTGCTTCAGTTTATACACCTGTGGCCATGGAAGTGATTGGAACACCTGACTGTGATCATTTGGATGGGTGAGCAAATACTTTTGGCAATAAAGTACTTGTGTACCAAGGTGCAAGGTGGCCTCCAAACTTGACTCACCAGTTCCACCAGTTCAGTCAGCAGGAATGGGCCAAAATTCCTGCCAAGCTTGTGGAAGAATGTCTAAAATGTTTGATCCAAGTCATACAATTTAACTGAAAGTTATTCAAACATTTGACTTTGAAGAAACTAATAAACATTGCCTTAAAATGTATCTCATTCTGGGCGTGCCGTGGTGGCGTAGTGGTTAGTGCGACCCATATTTGGAGGCCTTGAGTCCTCGACGCGGCCGTCGCGGGTTCGACTCCCGGACCCGACGATATTTGCCACATGTCTTTCCCGTTTCCTGTCAGCCTACTATCATATAAGGGACACTAGAGCCCACAAAAAGACCCCCTGGAGGGGTAAAAAAAAAATCTCATTCTGCCACTTAGCAAATAGAAAAGTGGTAATCCTAATTGACCTAAGACAGGAAATGCTTGTTCTGATTTTATGTCAGTGTGAAAAAAAATGCATGTGTCTTTATAAAGTTTATATACATTTCTGGTTTCAACTGTAGATAGAAATAATCTATCAGAAAATATTGACTATAAAAGACTCAAA
Source organism: Xiphophorus hellerii (assembly GCF_003331165.1). Classification (NCBI taxonomy): domain Eukaryota; kingdom Metazoa; phylum Chordata; class Actinopteri; order Cyprinodontiformes; family Poeciliidae; genus Xiphophorus; species Xiphophorus hellerii. Next base: position 25,433,900 of record NC_045681.1, read on the forward strand.
CACCAAATTGTGAATAAGTATTGTAATTAGCTGAAAAACAAAAGCAGAATCACTATAAGAGAATTAAATTCTTGATGTAACACTGAGCTGTGAGACATTAAACTGAGATGTTAAAAGAAATAAAACATAACCCCAAGCAGAGGACTGCCAGCTGGAACATATGATGGCAAACAAACACAGTGTAGCTGTGAAAGAACAGAAAATGCAGAACAGTTTGCTAGATATAAAAAAACTTATCAACAAAAATGAAAGACAAACAGGAGTAAGTGTCTGAACAAGCAGTAAGAAACCAGCTTAAGGAGTGGAAGTCAGACTGGTAGATTATCATAATCTAAACAGGTTCTATGGTTGGATAGAACAGTGATTCAGGGATAAATCCTGAAAATGATGCTGCAACTTTCCATCCCAGTAAAGTTAAAAGTGAGTGTTTGAAGAAAAGGAGAAATTTTTAAAGTCAGAAATAATGTGGAGGCACCGACCAGGTAAAGTAACAACAAGTAAGCTGGAAGGAACTCTACAACTAAAACTGTATATTTTCAGTACCATAAAGTGTCTCTCCTCTGAGCAGTGTCTTTTCTTCAGGAAACACAAAGATTGATGTGGTACTTGATTAGTCCAGTTTGAAACATCAAAATGATCTTGTAAGACTTTAAAACAAAAGAAAGGACTCATCAAGTCTCATGCAGAACTGCTGCTTAAATGGTCCACAATCAGATATTTTGGCTTAATTTGGAGCTGACCAGCTTTAAAAACTTCAGTTTCCTTTTGATAAAAGAGATGTGCTGGGAATATTTTACTTCACCACTGTTATGTGCTGTAGGTCTCAACAGTCTCAATCACAAAGCAACTCCAGGTCATGTGTCCTGTTCTACACCACCTCAACCTGTTTTGAATAAAAAGGAATCTGTTTATCCTCCAAGCAGGTCCTCGATGTGAGTGTGTGAGATTCTCAATGGCGTGTTGCAGTGAAGTCCATGTGTGTATCACTCAGGATGCTATCCGCTTGTTTCTGCAGCCTGTCGTCCAGCAGCGCCGTTCCGACCACAAACTGATCCTGAATAGTAAGAAATTGAGCCCAGCATGCAGGTAAACACAAACACACACAACATGAAGAAATGAGACTCAGAATAAAAACATGGATGCAGGTGACCAGGACTTTCTCACCTTCTTCTTGGACGTGAGCAAAGCTACAGGTGGGTTAAAGGTCATATCTTTGACACTGTAGTCTTCAAACAGAGCCAGTGGAGACCTGAAAAGGTGAAGGCATCTTTTAACGCAGCTGACCAGGCCATGCTGTTGCTGAATGTAATTTTACATGACTTCCAGCTCTGCTTGTAACTGAAAGTGTTTCACCTGCGGCTGAACTCCATACTGAGTGCTGCCGAGCCATCACTCGGAGCTCCATGACTCAAATGACCAGCAAACCGCCGTACAACAGGGTGGAAATGTCTCTGAAAATACAGCAACACAAACATGTTGAAGTCAGGCGTGTGTGTCGATCTATGTGTGAGGCGAGAGCGTGAGCACGCAAGAGGAGAACTATGACTCCCAGGCTGGCTCTCAACCTGGGATGTTGGTGAAATGTATGTGATACACATAAACACGCCCCTACACACGCACCATTAGACAAGTGAGTATTTTGACAATATTTTTAGGGATCTTTTCTAAATACAGTGCTTAATGGAGAATTGGTCTAGACTCGAGAATTCTGTATTGTTCTTTACCTAGACTTTTGATAAATCACATTTGAGTTTAGTTTAAACTATGAAAGTTTCTTTGCAAGTCAATTCGCTAACAGCCAGACTGGCTAATAGCCCATTTCTGAGCCTGATGTGTGTGTATACCTGCAGTGTGTGAAGCTCCCAAAGTGCAGTGTTCTGAGCATTGCAATGTTCAGGTTCATCCAGTTCCATCAGGTAGAAGCCACTGCCCTGAATTTCGTTATCCAAGAGGAAGTCGCATTTGGGGAATGACTGTCAAATGAAACAGAACAAAATGAGTTTTGACAAACAGGTGGAAGCTTGGCAATCTTTTCCATTAACTAAAAAGAAACAGGTTCATTTAGAAGGCTTGAAAGACTCACATGCATGGTAGCTCGGTTTGCTGCAAGAATTCCAATGCTGGCATTGGGCAGGACGTGTAGACTGAGCACGCTCAGTCGTTTGAAGAAGGCCATGGCTCTCTGCAGGGTTACCTGCTTCCTGCGACGAGTCAGCATGGCGTCCAGACACCGCAGCACAATGATGATGTCATCATTGGGTGCCCCTGAGATAGCCAAAGTGTGAAACTCAAACCTTTTGACTTGTGAGGTCTGTGTGATTGATAGTTTAGAAAAGTTTAGAAAGTCGTGAACACACCCGCATGAAGCCGCAGCAGAATTTTGTAAAGCTGAGAGTAGAAGTTCAGAGGATCGATGTTCAGGGCGTCACCTGGTCCACAAAATCAGACACATTTACCTCCACACCAATCTGAATTTAAGTTTAGAACTGATTTAAACAAAAAAGCAGTTACAAATTTTTCTCTTCCTAACGTTTCCTGCACTCTCACACTGACTTTCATTCTTCATGATTAGTAACACACACCCCTCAAACTTACCGCCTTCACTCCTGTCTACATGTTGTTTTTTTATGCAGACTTTTTCTGCAGCCTACTTTTTCTGCAACCTACTGTTTTTCTGCCCTTACTGTGGAGACAGTGTGAGTTATGATTTTTTGTATTCACCTCATGTTTTCATTTTCTGATCCAATGCAAAGGGCTGCAGCCCCAGTTACCTGTCTTCCTTGTTTTGTTTGTTTATTGGATCGGATGTACTGGAATGAAATTATGTTCTGTATAATAACAATAAAGCATTCTGATTCTGATTAAAAGAGGCAAAGTGAGGATGAGACAAACTGTCCATGTTGAGTCACCAACTCTCCTGCTTAGACTACATAACCAAGAGGCTGTTCTTGTAAACCACAAAGCAGTCATTAAACTAGAACATTTCTTTCTTCTACTGAATGCAGACAGGCCTTGTAGAACGCTGTGGACTGGTATTACAACGTTTGAAACCTTCGGTGGTCATCAAAGACTCAGAAGAACAATCCTACCTTGTCCAGACAGGATGGTGAAGACTGTCTGGATGCAGTGGAGACTCTCCCGATTGGTCAGATTCTGCACAGATCAATGGTATCAATTAAAATATTGAGATGCAAACTACTGTTTAGGGGTGGCATACTTACTCCTGATTGGATTAGGTTCTGCAGCACGTTCAGCAGGTCATCAAAGAACTCCAGGTTGATCAGGTGAGCAAAACTGGAGGGAAGTGGCATCATGGTCATTACTACAAAGGTATTGTAACATTGTTGTCATCCAGAGTGTGTCTTACTTAGCCAGTCCTTCCAGGACAGCAGGGAGGAGAACTGATCGCTGAGCTTTCTTCAGAATCCTGAAGTAGATGAGGAAGATGATGTTCAGAGTCTCTGTGTGCTGCAGATGAAGAAGAGGGAGATGAGGATGTTAGCTTCTTTCTGTACTCTGTCCTCTCATTTTAATTTCTGAACCAAATCTTACCAGTTTGGTCTTCTTCTCTTTGCTTTCTGAAGCTTCAGCCTCTAGAAGCTCCTTTTCCAGCTTCTCTTCTGCTTTCTTCCACTGTGTGACACACACACACACACTAGTTTTTCTTTCTTACTGGCCCAATATGGATTCAGTGATATAAAACTAATGAGCCATTACATTTGCTTATATTCCTTTTCTCTCTCAGTGGATCTATAAAAACAGTCAGGGAGAACCAAAGGAACGTTTTATTTTCCTGTTTGATTCTGATTTAAACTGCAGAACAGTCCAAGCACATTTGTTATGGTTGAATTTCCCACAGATCTGAAAGACTGATACACTTGTGATGGGAGAGAGCTTTGTGAGGGGAAGCAGCTTTGTCACAAACATGGAACTCATTGGATCTGTTTGTCAGACTGTATGTCTTTGTTTGCATAAAACTAAAACCAAATAATAAAAAAAATCTTTCTCGCTCTACTTGAACTCCAGCTGAGTATTTTGTTTACCTTCCTCTGCATCCTGGACAAGTTTTTCTTCTTCTCTTTGTTTGTCATAAACTTGGCCTTTGGTGCCGTGGCCTCCAGGTCCTTCTTCATCTCCACCTCCTTGATTCTCAGACTCAGCAGAGTTCGAAGCATCTGTTGATAAGCAGGAGAAGAAGCAAGGTGAAAGAAGGTGTCAAGAAGTGCAAAAAGTCCTAAACGTATAACCTACGTTAATAAACGTATAAAGTCCTAACGAGGTTAAGGAACATCTTATTTGTTACCTCAGGTCTGACATTGTAGTTGAGGCTTTTGGTGAGGCCAGAGATGACCCGCACTGTGGCCAGTGATGCCCCGCCCACTCTGTCCTCCTGAAAGAGCTTCCTGAACGCATCACAGCACATGTCTGACACCTGCAACAAGGATGAATCCATGAACTCATTATCTGCTGACTTGTCTGATCTGACCTACATCAAAAGACATACGAGATGCTCAGCTGGAGCTGATCTACCCAAAGGAGATCTGCCTCAGCAGCACATCTCCAAAATGTCTAACCTTCTTCAGGGGGTCATTCATAAGAGGAACCAGGACGACAATGATGTTGTTGTGGAAGTTGAAGTGTGGCATAGAGAGAAGCAGCTCACACAGGCAGCGTACTGAGACCTCAGCCAGGCCGCGGTATGACTGGAAGCTCACTACCTGACTACGTTTCCTCTTCTTCTGCTTCCAGTCTGGGGATGAAGACAGACGGTGAGAAGTGTGTGTGTGGGCGTGTGTGGGTGTGTTGCAATAATGTACCTTTAATGGTCTGTTCCAAGTCCTCCAGATAGAACTTGTACTGACTGACAAGACTTTCCTCAAACTCTCTAAGCTGCTGAGTCTCTTTCTTCACCTGCAGGACAACAGAAATAAAGCAGCTGTTAAAACCTGCTCCAAACACTAAACACACAGATTGAGCCCTGGTGACCTTGGTGTTCTTCTCTGCAGAGGTCAGGGGTCGTATTCTGTAGGTGGGGGCGATGTCTTTGAAGACCTCCATGAGAGAAACCATCACCATTTTCCTCACTGAGACCGCCACGCTGGGGTCAGCCTCCATCATCATCCCCCGCAGCTCTTTCACACGCTTCATCTGCAGAAAGTACCACCAACACAAATAGAGGGCGTGTATCATGTCGCTTATCAATTATTGTGAAAAATTTGTCATGATAACAATTTTGATATATCAGAATTGATATAATTAGAATTGGTACAGTCTAATTAATGATACTGTCTTCTCCACTAATTGACACTGAGGTTGACAGCCTAAATGTTATCCTAGACTCAACTGGCTTCACTCAAAGAATTCACTGTCCTACCCACTCTTATGGTCAAGCTCTAGGCCTTGAGCTGACTGACATACGGCATTGAGTGTGAAGAAATAATGGTACTTCCCCATAAATCTCTGCTGCCTGATATTTTTTTAATAACCTTTGAGTTTATTTTAATCCAAACCTGAGAGAAGCCTTCATTATAGAAGATCTTTATCAGACGATGCTTTTAAAACATTTAAAGAATCTGTTCCATGGTTAAGTTCCCCTGAATCTCAGGGAGTAATTTTATCTCTACCTTGGTGAAAAAATATATAATTTAGTATATTTCAAACATACATTTGTGTAAGTACATTTTAAGTATATTAAGTATTACTACCTATAAATATATAGGAAGTATACTAAAAGCATGCTTGTACCAATTTTGACAATATAACTTTAAACACACTTAAATATAATTGCACCAACATATACTTACTTTAAAAGTAAACAAACCTTTTTGTTTACTGAAATTTCAGCATATTTAAAATTACATCTCAGTGTATACTTTAGGCTAATAAAGTATGCCTTTTTAGGCGCCTTAATAATCTTTTACTATTTTTGCTAAAATGGCAAAAAATTAAAAAAAATAACGTGCCAGAGAGGTGAACTTGGCGTACTCACCAAAACAAACGAAACACTATAACTTTCACATTAGAAAGTCAATTGGCACCAAACTTGGCATGAGTGATCCTGGTTGAATCCCTAAGTTGTCATAGTCTGACGTCATCTAAGCCCCCCCATCCCCTCAGAACAGGAAGTGACTTTTTTTACTTGGAAAGCTCCATCTCTGGCTCTCTTCACCTAATCATGATGATCTTGTGTCAGATGACAGATAACAAGTTGGTCTCACTTGCTTTAAATTGCCAAGAGTTTTCAGTGGATGGCGTGGGCGTGGCCGTGGAACGGTTGTTCCAGTCGCTATAACTTGGTTTTCTCTGATCATACAAGTAGTCCTGGAGTTCTTTTCTGTCCACTAGGGGTTGCTCTCGCACCACAAATGGTCCAGGACTTACTCAAACTGGGGCTTGCTAGGATTGACCTTTGTTAGTAAAGAGCCCAATAGCTTGAATTTGCAATTCAGTTCGACTGCGCTTGTGCGTCGTCAGAGAGCGCTGCGTAAGACGTCGGTGTGTGTCGCCTGGTGGACGGCTGCGGGAACTGCGCGCGAGCGTGGCGTTGCTGGAACAACCGCGATTGCCACGAGGCCGGCAGCCTCCAACGCCGCTTGCTGCTTTAATTTAGTTTGTTTTTTGAACATATTGAAGCTTAGATTTTAAAATGACAGGGACACTCTGTCTACTTTTAAGACAAGGCTTAAAACTGCTTTTTGATCAAGCTTATAGATAGACTGGCTTAGGTTATCCTGAGTTATTTCTGTAATTATACTACAGCTACTGGAGGACATACTGACCACTTTTTCCTCACTTTTTTCTTCTACTCCTCTCTAATTTGCATCATTTGAGGTAATTCCAAATGGTAACTTTTTGTTTCCTTAGTAATGTCTCTCTCCATAGAAGCTACACCTGGTGTTTCATTCTGTTTGGCTGTGGTTCCTTCCTGGAGGAGGAGATTGGCTGAGATAATGCTCCATCAATTAATTATTCTCCCTCTCCTTATATTAACTTTTTGCTTTCATGACAATCAAAAATAATTCGACATCCTACCTTCATCATGATGAAATTAGACCAGCTGCTCCACTTACATTGTTTAATGGATCTGAGATGATGGCTGAAGCCATGCTGGCGATGCGCTGTTTCTTTATGTTTAATGTTTGAATTCTAAATTGTTCTCTTTCCTCTGGTGTCAGCTCCATGTGGCTCGGTGGCGCTTCATCTGCACAGGAGACAGTATGACAGGCACATCAAACTTATGTCAAACCAGTTGGTCTGCAGCTCCACGTGGAGCTCTGGTCCATCCCTTAATCTTTCCAGTAGACCATAACTTCTTTTTTACTCCAAATTAATTTTGAGAAAACTTATGAAAACGTTGACGTTGGTGTAATGACAATCGTTGTTATTACACAGACCATCATGTCCAAGATAATACACTGTGTTCCAAATTATTATGAAAATTGGATTTAAGTGCCATAAAGATTAAAATTTTTGTTGTACTATTAAATTTATAGATGGTATTGTGTGTCAGGGTTCTTTGAATCACTATAATTAATTTCAGAGAGCTCAGTTGATTAGTTTGTCTGGTGAGCTCAATTAAAGGAAATCTACTTAAGAAGGATGTTCCACATTATTAAGCAGGCTACAGGTTTCAAGCAACATGGGAAACAGAAAGGATCTCTCTGCTGGAAAATCATCAGAGTGTAGTGCCGTATGACAAGGTATGAAAACATTAGATATTTAAGGAAAACTGAAGCATTATCGTACTGTGAAGAGATTTGTGGCTGAGTCAGAACAAAGATGGGTTTGTACAGATAAAGGCAGAATGAGGAAGGTTTCTGTTAGACAAATTCATCGGATTAAGAGAGCAGCTGTTAAAATGCCCTTACAAAGCAGCAAACAGTTATTTGAAGCTGCTGGTGCCTCTAGAACCTCAAAGTGGAGGATCCTCCAGAGGCTTGTGAGCAGAAACGGTCTCAGTGGACCCAGCCGTACATGAAGATTAATTTTTAAACAGACTTGTTCACTGATGACTGCTGTGCGACCCTGGATGGTCCAGATGGACGCAGTAGTGAATTGGTGATGGATGGCCACCACATCCCAACACGGCTGTGACGTCAGCAAGGAGGTGGTGGAGTCATTTTTTGGGCCGAAATCATGGGGAGAGAGAGAGAGAGCTGGTTGACCCCTTCAGAGTCCCTGAAGGTGTGAAAACGACCTCAGCAAAGTATATGGACTTTCTGACTGATCACTTTCTTTCATGGTTCAAAAAGAAGAGCTGTACCTTCCTTAGCAAAATCATCTTCATGCATGACAATACACCATTTCATGCTGCAAGGAATACCACTGCTATGGGCATAAAAGGGGAGAAACTCATGTGTGGTCACCATCCTCCTCCTCAACCCTACTGAGAAAACTTTGGAGTTTCCTCAAGCAGAAGATCTGAGGGTGGGATGCAGTTCATATCAAAACAGCAGCTCTGGGAAGGTATTCTGACATCCTGCAAAGAAATTCAAGCAGAAACTTTCCACAAACTCACAAGTTCAATGGATGCAAGAATTGTGCTGTGATATCAAAGAAGGGCTCCTATGTTAACATGTAACTTGGTCTGTTAAGATGTTTGTGATTGAAATAGCTTTTGATTTCATGTGAGTTTGAGTTCATGTGACCACTTAATGCTGCACATTCAAAGAATGACCGTTTGCAGTTCTTTATAATCCATAAAATGTTTAGAAAATCTGCTGTGCATAATCATTTGGAACTGTGCATTTTGAGTTTTTTATTTTTGAAAAAAATACTGTTCTCATGGGGAACTTTGTTCAGTAAAATTTGATTTATACTGTAATAGTTCATGACTTGAAAATTATACTGACCATCATTTGCATTGACCATTTAAGAAAATCTGAGAAAATATCACTTGCATAATAATTTGGAGCACGGTGTAAACCTGATGAGAGTTTTGACAGACCAGCAGGCTTTCTTTCCTACCGTCTTCCTCCTGCTCAGGCATCGCTGCAAGCTCCTCTTCCTCCTCCTCCTGATGTTGTTTAACCGCTTACAAAAAACAAAGCAAGACAGTTTCACAGGTGACTGCAGCAATCAAAGTAAGTTGTAGTAAATAATAAATAGTAAGTAACGTGGAAGTTACCTCTTTCGATGCTCCTCGGAATCACTCTGCCTTTGTCTTTGATTGGAAGCAGTTGGATCACCTCTTTCTCCTCCATCTTTGCCATCTTTCTTGGAATCTTCTCGTAGCTGCGCACCACGTCGGCATTCTTCGTCTTGCTGCTATGCACTGGCCCACTGAGAGAAAATAGACACACTTTAGTTACTGCCAGTTCACTAAGACATATGATGACAGCGCGCATGTTACCAGGACGACAGGTCTCTGGTTATGAAGGATGCTTTTCGGGCCATGGCAGTCATTTCCTTTAAGTCTTCTTCATCCATCATGTCCGAGGGCAGGTTCTCCAGGAACTCCTCCTCTTCTTCCTCCTCATCTGTCAAACAGAATGAGTTTACTGATGGACCCATCAACTGCTGACAGCTGTGTGTGTATACTGCATACTTCAGCATGTCTCACCTGGTCTCTTCCTGTATGTCTCTAGTGGCCGGGGCACCTGGAGCGCAGCGCCTTTCATGGCCTGCCGCAGCCTCTTCTGCTCCTTGCGTTGTTTCTTGGCCACATTCTGCTGCTTCAGCTGGCGGCTCTTCAGTTTGTTCTCCAGTTTCATACCACTAGTCTTCAACAGCCGACGGAATGTTGGCCGGCGCTTCTTTGAGCGGAGCTGTGGCGTGGGGGTTCATAGAACACAACATTTCAATTTCAGCTGACATGCTACCAATAATGTTTAACCAGTTTACTGTAAGCCTTTCCACAATCTACAGTTTATCGGATCATTCTAACACAAACAACTAATGTATTTACTTCTCAAAAATTAATGAATCTATCCTGGCTACTGAATGTGCAGTTTGTTAGAACTTGGTTATATTTACTATATTTAAAGGTTTTTGCTTAAGCCTCTAATAAAATATATTTGCATTCAGCTTAAACCATGAAAGTTTATTTTTTACCGGTTTGTAGATAATTGATATCATGTGGGACCAGGCCCGGCAGCATGGGAGGGCATGGCCCGTCACAGAGTCAGCCGTGTCCCCCCTGGACTGGAAATTGTTTTTTATTTTTACTTCAGAGTTACCAACTTTCTGTTATTCATATCTCAATTTGATACAGTATTTGATACTTCCCGTATCTGTGGCTGTTGTCCCGCACACTTTTTTCAGCCGTTACAATTGTTCAATGCATTGCTTACATTGCTTTCCGAGCCGCCTTTAAAAGCAACTTGAGTCCTAAGATGCTGACGCTGGTTTTACACCTGAACAGCAGCAACGGAGACCTGCTGCTGCTGTGCGGAGCTGCTGGCGCAGGTGTGTGTTAAAATCATGGCAGCAAACCAGCAAAAGTCAAAACCCTTTGCACAGTTTTTTCCACCCAAACTAACTGAGTGAGTTGAGTAATGCTGTTGGATGCAGATAATGTTAGCTAGCTTATGCCAATTCATTACCTTAAGTTTTGTTAACAAGCTTAGGTAATGAATTTTGTTATCGATGTTCAAATGTGGGTAGTACTGGTTACATTTACTTGAGTAACTATGGGGTACTTATAAGACTAGTTTTACTGCACTGTACTTTTTTTCTGCAACGCATGAGTTAATGTTTATTCAAATTTGAGCATAATTACTCAACATTTTATACATGTCACCGTTTACATCCTTATTATTTATTTTGTATTAATAAAAATGGTTATTTTATTTGAAAGGTTACATAAAGGTTTGTCTATATATCTTTATTAAGTATAAGTTTGTTTACCCTGCCCCCCAAAATAAGCCCCCCATGCTAAATTCCGCTGGATTCCGGACGTCATGTCATCTACTGGTTCTGGTCTACTGGGTTTTCTGAAGCTTGCAGTCATTGCAGCTGTCAACCTGGACACTTTAGAGCACTTTGTGCTTTCTCCTTCTGAAAACCTTTATGAAGATGCAGATTTCCTTTTCTTGCAGGAGTCAGTACTGATCCACATTGCCAAAGGTAGAAAAGCTGCTTCAATGACCAGGGTGCACCTGCGGTTCACCTGAGCACAACAGAGAATCTGTGGGGTAGTTTTAAGAGGAAGATGAAAGAACCAGCGATTTTTTCATCTGTTTTTATTTGATCTTATGAATTCATTATGTCACAACAAAGGGTAAGACAGCAATAAGTGGACAGCATCATTGTGTCAAGAAACCCCCAACTGACACAGATTGATAAATGTGAACTACTTAAGAGTTAGATTTGAGTAAAGTGGGTTCTTAATGAATATTTCTTACTGTGTTGTGAAATAATGAATGCATAAGATCAAATAGTCCACTGGCAGGTGAGGAAGGTCACCAGCGACCTCCAAATGTCCCTTGCCAGAAAATGCATGTCCTGCAATTTGAAGATTTTGGATAGTAATGTGTTATATGAAAGGTTCTAGACAATGACGCATATCCTCTGAGATATCCACTCTACTAGAGTGACTTTCATATCTGTACGGCACTTTTGAACTGAAAAACAGGACATGCAAATATCGGCAGCTCATAATTTGCTGTGCCAAAACATGCATCCCCTGCTAACTCAGCTAAATAGAGAGTTAGGAAGGATTTCACTTTTCTACATAATCATTCCTGTTCTCTGAGCTACTGGTACTGTTTCAACCAAAAGGACGATATTTGGGGAAAATAGATAGAGCATGCATATATCGGCAGGCTCAAAATCCATATTGCCAAAAAATGCATCCCCCTCCTAGCTTGAAGAAATAAAGAATTAAGAGTGAAATAACCTTTTCTACATAATTACACTTATCCTTTGAGCTACTGGTATAAGTTTCACATCAATATAATAATATTTGGGGAAAATAGGTAGGGCATGCAAATATCGGCAAGCTAATAATTTGCTTTGCCAAAAAATGCATCCCCTCCAAACTTGAAGAAACAAACAATTACGAGTGAAATAACTTTTTCTACATAATCACATTTGTTCCCTTAACTGCTGGTACGAGTTTCATATCAATAGAATAATATTTTGGGAAAATATATAAGGCCTGCATATATTGGCAAGCTAATAATTTGCTATGCCAAAAAATGCATCCCCCTGCTAACTTGAAGAAATAAAGAGTTGAGAGATTTCACCTTTTCTTGGTAATGACACTTCTTCTCTGAGCTACCGCTATAAGTTTCTTATCAACAGGACAATAGACAGGGGGTGCAAATATTGGCAGGGTCAGAAATTAAAACGCATCCCCCCTACATTATTAGACTAGACAGTTAAGGATGATATAAAATGTTCTACACAGTGGGCCTCTGTTTTGTAATGATTTAAGCTATTATGGTGTTAAAAGAAAAATTGGGTCATTTCAAACCATTTAGCGGAGAACATTTTCATCAGACACTGACTGCAAAACGTTCAACTCGTATGTCTCAAAGGTGTAAAAATCGTATTTATTTCAATTAATCTGCGAAATAAAACCCACAGTTTTAGGGCTTACATGGTTATGAAACGTGATAATGTTACGAATATCTTTAAAAGTTTCCTCTTCGGTCATATTTCAGTCCGTTTTCTCATCAATATGCGAGAGTTTAGACCGATGCGCGTTCCCGCGACAGGGCATGCAATTCTCGGCAGGCATGAGTTTCTCGGCATAACACCGGAACCAGCATCTTCTCCAAATTTTAACAGGTCTTCTCACCGGGCCCATGGCTGCAGGAAGTCTCCGAGATTTGTCCTATATTCCCTGGCTGGTTCTGATGAACTGACTCCGTCTGTCTGGGTCAAAGGTAGAGATGTAGGCAGAAACAACACGTGCGTGCAACCATCAACACAGCCTGGACGCCGCCTGACCCGGAAACACTAAAATAAGTACTACAGGAAGACAACTGCGCCACTAGGAGAAGGGGAGGACCACTGAGATAAAACTATTCAGACATGAAAAAAACAATTTCACTTACACTGATTTTGAATATTGAATTGGAGGACTTGAGATTTTAGTTTGACTTCAGGATGGTCATTTTTATTTAGAAAGAGAGAAATTTGATATTTTGAACACTTCCCTTTTCGCTTTGATCCATGGAAAGGATTTAACTTATGATGAAATCACTTGGACTCTCGAGGCAGAGTAGGACTTCCCTTTAACGGCTTTTTTTCTCAGGTGCCAACTATTGCACTTCCTAAACCTGAAAAACTGTTCAAATGTTATGCCTACTGCTGAAGATGATGAACCACATGACAGCACTATTGTTTTAAACCAGTGGTTCCCACCCCCAGGGATTACTATAAAATCCCCCCCACCCCCCAAAAGAGAAAAAAAATCAACTGGGCACACACATGGTTCAACCAGACATAAACCTATACACATATTTTATTTTCAAACTCCACTGAAGTTTATTTCACACTTCAGGTTGCAACAAAACAAACTACAAACCATCTTTACAGTGAAACATTTTTGGGTAACAGTTTGTTTTTTCTTTTCATTCATCCATACTGCTTCGCGCCCCCTCTAGGGGGCACGCCCCACACTTTGGGAACCACTGGTTTTAAACATTGTCTGCATGCCATAACCAGACCTGACAGATGTCCCACTAATTAATCCTGACATAGTTCTGGTTCCCCCTTCAGATCAGAGGAAGGTTTAAACTGTGTGGGTTTTTCTATAATACAACATGGCTTCACTAAGGGGTTCTCTGTTGCAGCTGAAAATTTTTGCAAACGGTGTCACTTTTGTGCTACACACAATCCACCACACTTTCAAACAAACACAAGTCGCACATCCACCATCTGGCTTTCCTTTTCAACACTTAATGATGAATTTTATTGTATTAAAAAAGAAAAAAAGGGGACAATCATAAACAAACTGAATGAGAACTAGGTCCAAAGCTAATTTAAACAATTTGAGACCTTTTGGATGACATGCATCTACTGGGGGACAAACCTGCAAAAATCCAACAATGCTAAAGCTATTTGAATTTATTTATTTTGAACATGATAGCAGTATAAAATCACATGAACAAGGAATGCAAAAGACACATATTTTTGTACCACAATAGTCTTAACATGCTTGTAAAGGAGTAGGAAGAAATAAGAAACTTCTGAACTCCTACCCCATAAACTCACAAAATTTTCAGATGGACCCTCATTATTAAATAAAAAAAATAACAAATATACATAGGTTAATTAATTTTCCATTTTATATGCGTTTACATATGTCTAAATATATACATCCATACATCCATACCCACACACACTCATATGCGTTAGCCTCAATTTAAGTATACACATTAGTGCTATATCTCACCCATATTTCTATATCTTGTGAAAATGACCTCCTTATATTTCCTCTTAAATTGTATTAAATTTCAACTTTGTTTTAACTCATCTAACTTTTTCCATAATTTTACACCATGAATTGAAATACAAAAGCTCTCTTGTTGTGTGTACACTACGAATCCTTAAGTTTGAGGATTAAGGGGTTACCCTTAAGTCAGGGGTGTCCAAACTTTTTGCAAATAGGGCCAGATTTGATAAAGTGAAGATGCCCGGGGCCAATAGTTTGTTCGGACATTTTTTAACTACAAAAGTTTCATGCAAATACACACTGTTATAAAACAATTTTCATTGTCACAATTATCTTTATTTTTCAAATGACAAAATAACCAAATATAAGCCACTCAGGCAGATGAGAATAACTCTAAAAACCCAAATTCTGCCTTTCATTCATATCTGGAGAGTCAGATAACATTAAACAAACTGTATGAAATACCTTAAATTTACATGAGTTTAAAAATATCTTTGCCTCAAGAACATTTTAAACAGGAGTTATAAGTAATGCAAAGTTGTCTGTTATTAAATCTTAAAACAAGTGAATTTTGCTCGTCATTTACAATATCTTTCAGAAAGTAATAGTTTGTGTCACATCTACAGGTTCATAACATCAACAGTAATAACCAAATCTTACTCAAGAGTTTAATAAAAATAAGTGCCATAAATCCAGGTGCATAAATGTTCGATTGGCTTTTCACTGCTGATAGTGACAGACGTTACCGTTCAAAATACTCAATTTCATGTCCTCAACTCTCCGTGCCACACTGTTACGTGCCAGGCAAACATTCGCAAATTCTTGCTTCTTCTCAGGGCAAATGTTCTCCACCATTTTCATAACACAGTCTTTGATAAATGTACCTTCAGTAAAAGGTTTGCCATGTTTAGCTATTAACATGGCCACTTTGTAGCTTGCTTTGGTGGTATTTTCTTTTGACTCAGGCCTGCGTGAAGAATCGCTGTTGTGATGCCAGTGCAGCTTGGAGCTGCTTCACTTTTTCAGCACGGTCACTCCCTGTTAGCTTGTTGTATGTGTTAGCATGTTTACTCTGGTAGTGTCTCTTTACGTTGAAATCCTTAAAACAAGGCAACCGTCTCATTACAAATTAGACAAGCACAATTGCCTTGATTTTCAGTGAAGAAGTATTGTAATTCCCATCTCTCTTGAAAGCGGCGGCCCTCACTGTCAACTTGTTTTCTTTGCAGTGGCCATGGCAGAAATGAGCGGAGAGGGGTTCGCTGCACGAAGGCAGACTGATAGTATTAAAGTGGTGCTGCCACCATTTGGTGAAAGGAGGAATTACAGTTTCAAGTTTTATGATTTATTTATTCTGTTTGACATTGCAGGCGGGCTATAAATAATACATTATAAGACCGAAGCTGCGGGCGTATGAAATCTGACCGCGGGCCGTGATTGGCCCTCGGGCCGGACTTTGGACATGCCTGCCTTAAGTCATATCCCCCTTTCGCTTTCAAAAAACATGTTCTGTATGTGCTCAGGTAGTAGTTTATTTGACGCCTTTTGTAATTAATTCCCCACGCCTCTGAACAATATGTTAAATATGGTAAAATCAGGGCATTTTATAGAATATGAAGTGATTTATTATTTAGAATATGTCTAGCTTTAGCCAGGACTGATATGCTTCTACTTAATTTATTCTGTAAATATGAAGTTTCTAACTGATTTTGTCATCTATTATTACACTAAGAAACTTATTAACGTATACCCTTTCTAAAGTCACACCCTCTATCTGAACTTGAAATTGAGCTTTCCTGTAACAGTTTCCAAAAAACATTTTAATCTTGTCCAAATTTAGTGATAATTTATTATTATCAAACCATTTCTTTAATTTACTGATATCTGAGGCTACTATGGAAAAAAGTTGTTGTAAGTTTTCACCAGAGACTAGATGAAGCTTTGGAGTCTACATTTTCACCTCAAACATTTTAAAATTAATTTTTGTGACAAAGTGGTTTAATTACGTTGCTACTGCTGGTTTAATTAGGTTGCTAAAGTGCATTGTGGGATACCTTGCTGACCAATCCCCACTGTCACATACAAACCAATTGCTTCACACAATCAGTTATTGCAACATATAAAAGCTAATGAACTTATGTTGTGCAATTTAATTATTGCAAACCTAAAATAACTTGATAAATTTTGCTTAGCTGTTCATAAACTAAATAGCAAAAATACATTTTGACATTATAAGTTACATGGAAATAAAGTATTTGTTCTAGACTTTTCTATGGTAAACAATATTCATAAACTGAAGCATTACTCTCATCAGGTTTATTTTTTCTGCCTTCATCACCAAGAACAGCATTATTTTGTTAATCCACATACATAAAAAACATGATGTCATCAGAGCATATTTTATTTTTCAACACAGAAATCAATTGTACAAATGTTCAAACCTTTCCCTTCAGTTTGCAGGTTCGCTTAAGCAAAAATGGACTAATGTCTGGGCATGTCCTGAACATTAAGTTCAGGACCCTTTACAGTCCAAAATCCACACTACTTTCAAATACTTAACTTTTTGCATTGACTTAATTTAAATAGATTACGAAATCAAGCATTTTTATTAAAAACGTCACACCATACTCTATGAGATGAAATTCTGATGATGCTTGTGTTATGTAACTGTTTTATGTTCAAATTATGTTCAAATTACTATTTAAAATTATGCTTTATGCTGAACATAAGTGGATTTCATTGTATTTACATAACAGCAAGATACGCTAAAACAACTAAGTACCGCTCTAGGTAAACAATTTTATTAAATGTAAATTTGTCATTCTAAATCTAAAATGTATTTATGCAGTCACAATCAAGACATAGTAGTATAATAACACCTTCCAAATGGAACAAAGAAGTTTAATGCCAAAACAATTAGACAATGATAATATTCTTTAACATTTGAAAATAATTTCCTAGCACTACATGACAGCAGACACAACTTAAAATCATCAATAACCAGCTGTAATATTGCAGCAATCTGTTAAAGAATAGGAATTCACGACTGATATCAGGCTTTGATTATTTCAAGCAATAATTTGCAGCTATGTCTCTTTAGATAATCCATGGTGTTATCTGTTGTTGGTGTCATATATTTGTTGGCTTTTAATTCATCATCTGTAATGCTGCATGTTTCTTTTCAGCTTGCTTGAGCACTGAAAACATTGTACAATGAATTACTCAAACATAATTTACTAAAAAATGAAAAGAAAAACAGCTGTTAATGCAAGTCAGCAATCGGAACATGGTATGTACTGGTAATTTGATTCTGAACTGGTGACTGATGATTAAATCAGCATTTCCATTGTCAAAGCAAGGATGTGGCACAATTCTTTAGCCTGAAACAAACATCAAAAATGGGTTAGTCATAAATGAACAAATATTTTGACTATTGTCCAATAGTAGTCTGCATTATTCTTTACAGTTTATCATTAGCAATTTGTTTCTCAACTAAAAAAAATTCAACATGATTTAGTGTTTTATCAGTCAGTTATACAGTTTTTAATACTAGCATAATAAATTTATGCTCAGTAGTTTTAATTTTCTTCCTAAAAATATTGCCTTTACCCAGCATATCACACAAAGAAAATGACTATTATTATTGACATTTTGGGTTATAATTCAAACTACATGTGAATAACAATGTAAGAAGTGGAGTAACATATATTTATAATATATATTGTAAATGAAGAAAGCATTTAACAGAACTGCTGTGTGAATTTAATCATAACCTCACTGGTTAGAAGATCAAACTCACTAAAAGACTAAGTCACAGTCACAGTTTAATATAATATAATACAAGTAAAGTACAAAGTTATCAAGAAAATATATATCTTTAAAAAAGTCATATTCAAAAGAAGATCTAAAATAGTTTTTACCTGCTGGAGATGAATCAGGATTTTTTGGGGTTTAGCAGCATTGCCATACTGAATCTCCACTCCTGGAACTTTGCCTGCTTTCTTCAGGCGGATTGTGCGCATAGCCTGGAGTTGTGCCAGGGCAATCTGAAACACTAGGACCTGCAACAGATCAAGACAAAGATGATTAGAGAGAACAGCAGAATTGAATACTGACTGTGAGTCAGAGGTTAATCTAAAGAAAATTGAAATGGTAACATCGGTATTAGTGTGAGAAAGAGCACCAAGATGTGACATGACTAAAGCCGCTTTTCCACTAGTCCGACTGGTACAGTCTCGGTCCGCCTCAGCCAGATTCGTTTTGCGCTAGTAAATCTGGTGCGGCTCAGCCTGGCAGTTCTTAGACTTTAGTACCTACTTCAGGGGTAATACTAACAGGACCGATCAAGGTACGACTGAAAAAAACAATTGATTGACAGCTGACAACTCCAAAACAACATTTTACTGTAGTTTAGCTGTGGACAGCAGACATGCCATCCTTCAGACTGAGAGCTGCTCAGTCTGAAGGATCAGTTATGAAGGATCAGAAATTCCATGAGAGAGGTGTACGGAGCCTTGTGCCAGAAACCCATTAAAATGCTGTCTACATCATTTTAAACTGTATGATTGTGAGCGCGAGTGGGAATAAAAATAGCAATAGGTATTTTGTTCCATATAACACAGTAGGAGTGTAACAGGTAAACCTTCTATGGATGCAAACTCGACTAAAAACCCACCAGTTTAGGATTGTATTTGAAACGTAATCAATTACGGTACAAATTTATTGATGGAACCTGACTTAATGTCGTGTTTTGATTGTTGATTCTATGTTGCATTGTGTTTCTGTGTTTGATATGATGTAAAGCACTTTGAAATGCCTTGCTGCTGGAATGTGCTATACAAATAAAATTTGATTGATTGATTGATTATGAGTTTAATCACAATCAGCACCAGGAACACATGTGGTAAGTTTTGCAGCGGAATGATCAAGATTTCGCAGCTCTACTAGCAGCTCATGCTCTAAAGAAAGGCAGTAATAAAAAAGATAGAAACGGAGCAGCTGGTCAGCTTTCTGATGGGCTGCACTTTCCTGCTGACAATGAGAAACACTAGACCTATATAATATTAGCATGTGATGTGAATTTTGGATTGAAAAATAGTTCAGGCATGGCAATCGGTTTACATCTTTTGACTCCATTGAATAAATTCAAAAGGTTGCACATTAAAAAAACAATGTGCCTGAATGTAATTATATTAACATTTAAGGCAAAAATAATTAACTGATCTCTATGTTTGGGCTAGCAATAAACTTCTATAAGACAAAATTAAATATCCATGTCTATTTGAGTCCAGAACTACAACATTGAGGTCCTTTGCCGAGTGTTGCTGCAGACATCAGCAAAGAATTGAAAACAGCAGCTGCATGCTCACGACCTGCCCACAACGAGAAACAGAGCATATTAATGGAAAAGCTCACTACCTGAACCGCACCAAGGTGGACCATGATCATACTGGTTAGAGGCGAGCTAGTGGAAATGCGCCTATTGTGTTCCTGTTCTTGATTGGCCAGTAAATTCCCTTGACCTATAACCCCATAGAAAATCTGGGGGCTGTCATCAAGAGGAAGTTGACACTTCCTCTTGAAGTGAGGAAGTGTCACGCAGACGCAACAAGACCTGAAGACAGCTTTCAAAGCAATCTGGGCTTCTATGCAGCCTATGCAGCACCACAGGCTGGATTGCCTCCATGTCTTCCAGAATCCTGATATTTGTGCTTAAAAATCCATTTCTGATTGGTCTAATTGTGGTCAATCCCGTCCTGTAACTCTTACATGTCTCCCTGGTCCAAAACATTTCAATCAAAATAGCTGAATCACTTCCTCATTGTGTAGTCAGGTTCTCCAGAGTCTTGCTAATGGTCTCATTGTTTGACTCAGGTGTGTTGAAGCAGATACTCATCTAAAAGTCTCATGTAAAGTTGCAGGACCTGGAGGGGCCTGGAGACCTGGAGTTGCCCACCCTGGTTTCATGTGATGGTCTAATTTTCTGAGACACTGAATTTGGTCTATTTTATTTTACTTGTAAGCCATAATTATTAACATTTCAAAACATAAAAGGTTGAAATATTTTACACTCTGTGTAGTGAATCTCTAGAAAATGACCATTTCATTTTTTGAGATGTCTGACAAGAAATATTGCAGAATATTCTATCCTATTGAATATTCTGCAATATTCTATTGTCTTTTCTTTTTTTTTTTTACAGAATATTCTATTGTTTTTTTAGCTGCATTAGTATGTTGTGTAATGAAGCACAATAACTTTGATTTCTCTACAGACTTACAATAAAAGTAAAAAGATCAAACTTTTGCTTCTATCCAATTTTCAGTTTAGAATGTGGAATCATTACTTTTTGACAAGCTTTAGTTACACAATAATTGCACTGTAAATTTTACAGATTTTTTTTACTAAACTCAAAATAGTTCCTGTTTTTCCAGCAACAAAATGCGCATCTCTCACCTCCCTCCATTGTTTACATTTCTGTCACTGCTGATACTGTCGCATAGAAACAACGACATGACGCGTAGAGGAAAGAAAATTTAATTACAAAAGAAAATAGTAAAGCACAGTAACTCAAAGTGATTTAGATAAGTAACTGTAGTCTCACTATATCATGTTCCGTGTTTTTCCTGTGTATTTATTTCGAGTTTCTATGTTTCTGAGTTTCCATGTTGTCCTGTCTTCCCCTTGATTGTCCCCAGGTGTTTCTCGTCCCCGTAATTACCTCCTGTGTATTTAGTGTCACCTGTGTGTCTTTGTCGGGGTCTCGTCTAATGTGCTCTCAGTCCTTCGTGTTGTCCTTTCGTAAACCAGTTGCTACCGGCGTTGAGCCCTGGCTCTCCGCTCAGTCATGCTGCCTGTGTTTTTGGACTGTTTTGACTTCAGTCGTCATTAAAATCATCATTATTCATCTAACCTGGTTCCATCTGCGTCTGCCTCACCTCCTCACCACACCGTTTCATGACAGACTACTGGATTTGAAACAGCAACATGTTAGATTACTCGTTACTGAAAAAAGTGGTCCGAAGTCAGTTACTTAGTGACTCGCTACTGACATCATAGGTCGCAGTCAGCCTTTTGTTTACGCCATTGACATCGCCGTCTGTAAGTTTTCATTTAATATTCAAGAGTAGATTTTATTTAATATCTTATTTGTTAAGAATGTGTTCTTTGTTACCTTTTTTTCTAGTGATAATAAACTTAGCTATATTATTTATGTGTTACAGTTAACTCCATGTTACACGAGTACTTGGGTGACCAAGTGGAAGTAAAGAAGCTGCATCCTGACTCAAAGATTCATTCTATTGGAGTTAGGCTTACTGCTAAATTGTGCTGCTTAAGGAGAGCAGAAAAATGTGCATAGAAAAAAAAAAGCTAAAACAGATAACAATTAGTACTAATTGCAGTGAGAGCTTAAGTCATATATTTAAAAAAAAAGAACAAATACCTGAGTTTTAGGATGAAGGAAACGAACTCCTTCCTTGTTCACACTGATTAAGCAGGGGGAAGGACAGCCATGCTGGCTAACCTTCTTTGCCAAGAAGGTATTAGAGCCAAACAAAGGGAGGGTCCTCAGAGACTCTGAAATAGAAGATTCATGTAATTAGCATTATTATAGTATTCATAAAATTAACATCATGATCACACTTACAGAGAAAAGAAAAGAAAAAGAAAAGTTTCAACCCACCAATAAACTGAATTTTGGCATTTTGAGGACTGAGGGACTGCATGGCAGCTAACTGATCATAGCAGAGCAACTGGATTTCTTCAGCTTTACTGGCAAGTCCGTCTTGTAAGGGCAAGTACTCCTTTAGCTCTGGCCTTAGAAAGAAATCAACAAATCCACATATTACACACACACAGGCACACCCCCACACATAAACGCAGACACAAAACGTGCACACCCCCACACGCACACACCCACATACTACAGTCAAAATTCTTAGCCTCCTCAAGAACTGATCTTTTTATTTAGTCAAAGCACAGACCCCTGCTGTGAAATCATGTGCTTTTATTTTGTAATGCTTACAGCTGGTAATCAACCAATCAAGGTAAAACCAAGGGCTTTTACTGCTAGGTTGACACTTTTAATGCACTTTTAATGCAACTTTGCATTAAAAATGTTATTATTTATCAAATTACATTTTATGATTTAACTGGAAGGAATAAATATTTACGAAGACTCCTTCATGTTCATCACATATATTATGTCATGTTTATGACAGTGTCATGTCAATCTTTAGTTGACATGACACTGTCAAACCCTTCAAATAAAGTGTTACCAAAATGTTTAAATGAATTCACAGATTTTCTCTTCAGAGTATCTCACAACTATACTATCCTGTGCCAGGGTGAATGCTAACTTTTCTAAAATCTTCCTTAAATTGCAGTTCAGCTAAATGCCGTTAGCAGGCAGGTTCTGTTGTTGTTATAAGCTAAAGTTAGTGTAACCAAGTTGTATTTCTATTTTGTTATAATTACACAAAATATCTCGTTATTCAGCCTAGTCATTAAATAAAACCAGCACAACATTACCATATGATTTGTGGCTTGTGAAAGCATCACAAGGTTCACAATTTGTATTATGTTTTTCCTCTAAAATAGCTATAAACTGAATAGCCTTATGAGTTCACCACATGAACAGTTGTTGGACTGTAGTTCCTTTGCGAATAGGCCAAGGAAACCCATGTCAAGTTGAAAAATAAATTAACTGTTTTTGATCAAGTTTTTTTTTTTTTTTACATCAAATAAGAAGCAAATTTTGGTTTGATGGAAAGCTTTACTCAATACACTAAACTAAGTAGCAAGATCCAGTTATTAATAGTGCCCAAAGACAATTGTTCCCCAAAATTTACACTCATATTTATTACCAGTTATAATTTATTTTACTTACAGTGACAGCTGGCTCTTCAAACCCTGAGCTAAATGCTGCAGGGCTGCCAATTCAGCAATCTGTTGAACTGATGAGGTTCCACCAGCATAATGAGAAATCTTGCCATGAAGATATTCCTCTAGAAGCTAAAAACACAAAATCTTTGCAATTTGAGAATTGAGCATTCAAAAACATTTTTCATTTTCAAAAATATTGTCCTCTTACCTGCTGATAGTGAAAGTCCACAAAGAGCTCATTCCTGAAGGAAAGGGGGGTTTCCCAAAGGACTCTCCTGAATGACAAGGAGATGGAGCCATCATCCAGTAAGAAATCAAACAAGTAGTCTTCAGGATGTAGAGGGCGCACCATCCCATCTGAAGCAAAGGACCAAAGAAGTTTAATGGAGGGACAAAAGAACAAAGAGAGAAAACATTGACAAAAGGAAAAAAAGAAGTGACTTGGAGGACAGTTGGGATCCCCTGGTATCCCTTGACCACCTCCTTCCAATGCAACAAGAGAAAGTTAAACGGCTCTTAGAGGAAAAACATGCTTTTGCTAGTGATGAGTATCATGTCGGGGCCATTCTGTCTTTTCAACTGAAAATCAGACTAAATGATCTAACTCCTGTCAAAAAGACATGCATCTCAGTCCCTAGGCCACTCCACAAAGAAACAGGAATATTTGGAGGACTTGTTAAATAGGGGCTGAATCACAAAATATGCAGTCCCTTTAGGGGCTGAAGTATGACAACTGGAGTTGTCATTCTCCAGTCTGTGTGCAAAAAAAGATGGTCTGAAGCTGTTACAATTATCGAGAGATATGGGTTTACCTTTCAAAGTAAATCCATATTCAAGATATGCTGAACAATCTGAAAGAAACAAAGTGAAGGGAGACAGCTCCAGCATGGGATCAAGTATCACCGTGGGAAAGCTAATAGGCATACTGATGGCCTCTCGTGTATGCCTATTGATATGGAGAACATAACTGACTGTACACAGGATGTACTTCCTGAGGTGATGCACAGCATAACATAGTCAGTCACTGTAAAATCCAGTAGAATGAGCTATGGCTTTGCCCACTAATGATTAATACTCTCACTAAGAAGGCAGGTTAGGAAGTCAGTTCAGTGGTAAATAATTCTCAAAGAGGCCCAAGAAGAGGATGCTGTGATAAGGGAGGTGCTCCAGTATGTGAAATCCAAACAATGGCATAAGGGTGGAAAACAGCTCAACAACACTAGGGAGCACTAGGGAGAGAGACACAAACTGCACATGGGAGCTGATGGAATGCTGTAGAGAAAAACAACCAACCAAGAACAACTGCTCTTGCCTCAAAAGTTCCACAAGTTGGTCTAGCTGCATCAAGAGGTGGACCACCTGGGTGTGGAGAGAGTGAATCTCATAAGAGGTTTTATTGACCCCATATGACCAGAGATGTGGAGCACACACTCAGGTGTGTAGCTGCTTGAAAAACAAATGTCCTAACCAGTGATGTCAGTAACGCTTTACTTAGTAATGCTACTGACGTTGGATCACTTTTTTAGTAATCTAAACGAGTAACGAGAAATCTAATGCGTTGCAATTTCAAATCCAGTAGTCAAACTACAGTTACTTATCGAAATCACTTTGCGTTACTGTGTGTTACTATTTTCTCTTGTAATTTAATTTTATTTCTTGGGGAGTGATCGCCGTTTCTATGCGACAGTTAACACCGACAGAAACATACTGTACATAAACAATGGAGGGAAGAGGGAGATGGGCATTTTGTTGCTGATAAAACAGGAACTATTGTGAGTTTCGCTCACCAAGTCAGATTATTATAAGCAGCTTTGGGCTTGTTTTTTTTTTTTTTGTTTGTTTGTTTGTTTTTTCTAAAGTCGCTTGCAGATTTAATGAGTAGCGGGTTGCGGTTTTAGCCTTGCAAATAAGCAGACATAAAATCCAGAATTTGTCTGACATCCAGTTAGTTTTAGTCAGGCTCTCCCTGTCTATCATTTCCCGAATGATCCGTCCCGCTGTGTCTTTGTTAATGTCCATTACCTGTGAATTACGTCAAGCTTCGCTTTGCGCTCCAGAAAACTGCAAACATCCAGACTAACATGAACAGCGCAATAAAGGTGAAAACAGCCACGAATGAACGAGTCTGTAAAGTTGTGCAACTAAACGGCACTATAATTATTAATATTAAGATAAGTGTCACAAATCTGTGCAGCGGCAGGAGGAGCGCAGTGTGCGGCGCACTGACACCAAACGCAGGGCCGTAACGCACAACCTGGATGACGGGGCGGGAGGAGGGGAGGTCTAAAATCCTATTTATTGTTTTCCAGACAATACTGGAACATACAAAAACATGCACAAATTACTAAAGTTTTTCTTGTACTGTTGTAACCATGAAACAATCTCCCCTTCAGTTCAATCATATAAGTGGAGACACATTGTTGATGTTACCATTATAAAATAACTTGCAATTAAGTATTGGCAAAAATCAATGCAATTTTCACAGGTGGTGGAGCGTTGTTGTTAGCAGCTGCTGAAAGTAATTAAAAAAGTTACTTTTAATGTAACTTAATTACTTTCCAAATCGAGTAATCAGTAATCTAGCTAAGTTACTTTTTATAGGAGTAATCAGTAATCCGATTAAAGTTACTTTTTCAAAGTAACTATGCCATCACTGGTCCTAACAGGCTGACCAGATCACCTCTAATTAACATCCTCATCAAATACTTGTTATTTTACACACACATTTCCCTGAACTCCAATTCCTATACTTCAGTCTCTAATGGCTGAAACATGAGTGCTTTAAGATGTGTATATATTCTAGTGTCTTCAAATGAACTCATTCATAACATCCAAATCCGTAGTACTGTATCTTGTACCACATTCTTTCCAATAGACCTTTAATATCAAACATTGAATATATAAGACATTAGACTACTATGCTGACATAGTGTACTCAATATTAACAATTTACTAAATAACAATCTCTAAGGACTTCAGCAATCTTGGTTTTACTTTCACTCTGGACATAAACAAAATAATCTGTAAGCCTTAACTTAAATAATTAAACTGAGCACTTTTTTACAGTTAGTTTGCACTGAATCACAAACTTCTGCAAGTTTGGGGGAAACCAATCTGTTCCACAGTTTAACCTGGAGGCATCCCTTCAAGATAATACACAGGGCAAATCTGACCAATCTCTACTGTCCTCCGGTCAGACACTGAGAAGGGCAAATTAACCCACAAGCGTGCTTAACCAAGAGCAGCGTGAAAAAAACTCTTTTTAACGTAAAAAACTGTTTATAAATTACATTATGACTCTTTCTCTAACATTCTCACAGCTTAACTAAATTTTGGGGCACATTTCTGAGTATTTGGTTGACCACTAACTTGACCTAATTTGACAAAGTGGAAGAGGGGGAAAATGGGGGGTGGGGAGGGGAGTAAGGGGCGCTCGTGCTGACCCCCACAAAATTCCAAATGTTACCCATATCAGAGACCACCACTGATCGTACCCAATTGATGTTCAGCCTTCTCTGCAGAAGAAAGAATTAAGATGTTTGTATTTCATTGTCTGCAAGGCTCCAAATATTTTACTCTATGTGTTACTCTATGTGTAATGAATCTACTTATGAGTTTTATTTTCTGAAATGAGTGACAAAAATATTTAACTTTTAACAATATTAAAATGTTCTGATCTGTACTTGTGGAGGGCAACACAGCAAGAAATGTGCTGTGGGTATCAAACACTGTCCTCATATTCATTTGAGTAACTGAATGAAAAGTAATGAGAACCATTTTGAAATCATTTACAGAACATTACTTTTTTAGAAGGACAAACAGGGAAAACAATTAGACCAAGAAACAATACTACTGCATGAGTAAAACACTACACTATACTAAGAAGTTTAACATCTGGCAAATAGTAGTAGTTTACTAGGGTTACAGATGGACCTTGTCAAACCAGTTGAATACTCAGTGTCTTTAGTCCATAGTTTACCACTAGTAAAGGATGTCACTGTGCTTGTATCTACTGTTTGTACAGTCAAGTACAGTCAACAGTTACCTTGAAATCTTGTGGCGATGAGGGAAAACTCCTTGACCTCTGTAAACTCTACGATTTCCATGTTTTCGCACAACTCTGTCACAACATCTAATGTCACCTAGATAAAGATATAGAATGGCATACATATATATATATATATATATATACAGTATATGTGTGTGTGTGTGTATATATATATATATATAATGTTTTGGTTTTAAAGACCAATCATACACTGAAGCTGCGAATCTTGACAGGAAACTCTACTCCTCCTGGCAACTGGATAGGAATGCGTTGAGAAGTTTTGCCAGTCTAAGAGACAAGATAATTAAAATCTTAATAGTAGCTTCAAATGGTAAAATTGAGAAATCCAACAAAAAGAAGCATTTTTTTTGTAGACAGAAAATCTACTTGTCTAAATGTGTAACTTACTAGAACGGCCTCCATCTCAACATGTGAGGGAATGCTTCGTCGACCACCAAAATTGATCGAATGCTGGAGGTTATCCAGACACACAAATGCCAGCTCTGATGTAAGTACAAGTAAAAAAACATGAAAAAGCACACAAAAAATTCAAGATACACTTAAAATACATTTTTCTCTTCTCTACCTTGGTATGGGTGTTCGTTGTCCTGACAGATCTCTTGCAGGTGCTGCATGACAAAGGGATGGAGAATCGCAGAGCAAGGGAAGAAGCCAGTAATGAGGCTAAGCAGCCGCCAACCAAAGGTACAGCTTGATCTGTAGAGGTGGCACCATGAATAAGTGTGTGCAAAGAGGATGATATCATCTGTTTAACAATGAGAGCAGTGGGTTTCAATAATTTGCTTGAATTTTCTTTTCACCCTTTGTCAGATTTCTGTAAAAAAAAGATTTATTGTAAAAAAAGAATAACTTTTTGTATTATGCATTTATTTTCCTAACTTTGCTGTGGGTAGATGCAGCAGTATGCTTGTAGGCCCTGAGCGAACCACACAAGTGCCTGAATGTAATTGGCTGCGGAGCTGGGTGTCAGTATATGTAGGGCGCCCCTCATCTTTCATGTTTTATTTGTAGTAGTATTCTCCTTTAATAAGCTTGAGGACATATAAGACTTTCCTTAAAAATTTTACATGTTATCAAACATGTTAAGTTATAACTATGTTGAACTTTGGGTTCTACAGTCTCTTGATTATTTGAATTTATGGTTCACGCTATGTCTTTATTTCAATTATGCTTATGTTATGAGAATTGTGTGTAATATAGGCTTATCTACTGTACGTTGCAGCTTTAAAGAGCAACTGGTGTTAGATAAACAATGTCTCAAATCTCACAGTAGATTGAGAAACTAATTAATTAATTAATTAATTATTACACTTCTGTTTTTCATTATAAAAGATGTTTGAACTCAGAAGCAAGAGATGACATTCTGATGGAGCAATTCTGAAATTGTTTTAAATTATTACATTCCTGGTAGACCTAACTGAGAGCTTTTCATCCTAACAGTGCATAGATAAAGAGCATCTTTAGTCAGAGGCTTCTTCAGATTCAATGTAGTACAGACCACTGCAGGAGAGTTTTCCTGCCACCGCCATCTTCAATAACTCTTTGAAGAATCAAAATGAATGGTTTACAACATTTAATTTTCCTTTGGGATTAATAAAGTATTTTTGAATTTGAATTTAATTAAAGTATTTTTTTTCCCCATAAGATAGGTTTTTACTTCCTCCTTGCAGTGCACCCCACAAGCTTTTTATCCTGAGTGCTGTCCCGGTGGGGTTGCATTGACCCCGCATACGTTTTTGAGTTGTTGTTTTTTTTTTTGTGGTTTTGGGAACTAAGGGGCTGATGCAACACCCCCATCGTTTCCCCGTTGTCTGACCATGACATCTGCCATGCTCTTGCTGAGCTTTGAGCTTGGACTGCAGGAGGGTTCACAATACAATTCAATCTCGAATGAGTGTGAAATACTCACCTGGTGGGGTTGTTGGTTGTTTGTTTGATGACCTGGCAGTAGATTTCATCTCTAAGAATTTCCTTTTCCTTCCCTAACTGAACAAACAAATTGATTTTAAAGTAATACGAAAGGAACATTTGTCAACATCAACGTCAAACTTTGAAAATATTCCCTAACCAGCAAGATATGAGTGAGGCAATCTGCTTGAGTAGTGTTCTTCTGTGTTGTGATCTCCCCCATAAACTGCACCAGGGCTGTAAATAAAGATAACCATGTAACTTTCTTTAGGATCCAAAACAGTAACATATGTTTCAATAAAATAGAATTTGTAAACTCACTTATGAAGCACTCAACAGCCAAATCATTGATTTCAGAGTCATTGAACAGAATGAGTGACTCCTGGATGGGGACCTTGATAAAAATAAAATACAGTTAGATCTTAATTTTAAAACTTTAAACATACTTCATTACTTTCCACTCAACCATGAAAGAAACATTTAAAAATACTTTTTAGAATCTTTTCTAATGGAATCTGTTGACTTCTGTGACTTGGTAGCACCTGGTTCAACCAAATAATTCATGTTGCACACAGGAAATTATTTCTTCAAAGACATACAGTATTCTTACTGACTTAGGGGCATAAGATTACATTTATCTTGATCTGCAATGGTAGAGCACTAAAAAAAATTTGTTTTCACAAATTACCTGACACAAAGTTACAAAAATTGTTTTTACAAGTTTAAATGCTTTCTGGTACTCTTCAATATGGTTATTCGTATTTCTCAGAATAACCAGGGAAATATTAAGATGATCCCTCTGACTTTATTCAGCTCTGCTAACACTTATCCTCACCTTCAGAGGGTAAGTTATGTCACCCAACCACGGTCCAGCTATTATGCCATACAAATCAATGAAAATTGATTTGTATAGGTCAAAATAGCAGTTTGGACGGTTTCCATAAGACTCAACAGTCAAAGCATTTATTTCAGAATTATTGTAGATTCTGAAATCTACAATATCAGAACCATTGCAGTGATTCTGAAATTATTGTATATGGTCAGCCTATACAACCTATACAGCTGACCATACAGCACCATTCAACATGGTCTGTTGTTTGAAGGACAGAAAAATGTCACAGCTTGTGCTACGTTTGCCACCAGGTTAGTATGATGCCACATTTGGGTTTTACCCTGCCTGTCCAATGAGAGTCCAATGGGCTTTGGGAACACGTGCACCAAACCACACCGACAACGCCACTCAGAGGAAACAAGGCATCAGCTTTAAAAATTTGTTAGCTGTCTGTGACATCTGCAGTGCTCAGGAAGAGCGCAGCAACAATATTAGTAAATTGTCAATCAGGACTGCTTTATTTGTTGTTTTTTGCTGCCTTACTTTGTGCTTGATTCTACTCTATCTCTGTCAAGGTGGTTTGTTATTACCAAGTTCTGCCTGCTATTTGGAAAATACTTTGAAATATGGATTAAGCATGATGTAGCTCAACCATCTCACCATTTATGGTGTATGTCCCAGTCTACTTGTGCAAACTACCTCCTGTCATTGTACAGAAGAGCACATCAGAGGAAGAGGTAAATGAAGAATTGTTCTCTTTGGACTAAAGCTCAGAATTAGGTCTGGTTGTGCTGTGATTAATCTTAAATGTCAGATTTCATATAAGAGAGGGTGCACTAACTGGATATTTTTTCATCTATAATGGCATAAAAGTTAATGGCAATAAAATAGTGAATATGAAGAAGAGTATGATACAGAATATAGCTTGTATAAAAATATTTACACATTCACATTTGTGCATATTTACAACAAATGTGATATATTTGGTGAAGAACCTCTGGAACTAGTTGGCTGAAATGAGTTGTAATGCTGACGTTAATGTCATTTAAAAAGATACTCCGGAAAAAGAATGGCTAAAAATTATGTTCCTTATAAGTGGAAGTAAAGTTTTAAACACAACAGAAGACATGGGACATTAATGTTCATAGGGTCTTACCACTGTGTGCTGAACTGCTTCTGAAAAATTTCTTCCAGTGACTGGCACTCCTGTTGTCTCCATTCTTTCAGCACCATTTAATACAAAACAACATTAGCCTTGCTCTGTTAAACAAACATACTAACATGAACAGGATTAATGTGGAATTTTTACTTACCTAAAATACTTGGTAGCAAAGTCAGCCATAGCAGAGAGGTTATCTAGTTCATGGTTGGATCCTTTTTGTGAGCTTTGGGAAAGTGTGTGTTGTAAGCCCTGTACTGAAGATGGATTCATGGCCTCCCGACTAGACTGCACAGAACGATTGTCGGGTATGTGTCTGCTGGTGGGGACTGGTGAAGGGTCATTGAATGAACTGGCTGGCTTTACATTTCTCATGCTTTTTCTCCTGTCATCTCTTCGATCTAGATGGAGCCAGTGATAATCTGGGGCTGCGCATGGCTGGGTGATGTCCTTTGGAAAAAGACCAGAACGCCCACCGGTGCTCCCAAACTCCCAACCTAGTGCAACATTCAGAGTAGGTTAACATTAAAATAATAGAATATTAACTGCATGGGTGGAATATGCTGGTAGAAATAATTAATACTTAGCATATCTAATATTAAATATACAGTAAATATACAATTCTGACTACCACTGAACTAATGATCTCACCAGTCTGAAGGCCTTCCATTTTCTGCAATTTGATGATATCCCCCTTACTGAAGCTCAGAAGCGTCTTGTCATCCGTCACAAAACTCTTTAGAGCAACCATGTGGCCCGAGTCCTTAAGAAAAATGAAAAAGATGTTAAAGAGAGATGTATAAAGATGGTTAAAATCTAAAATGGGATAAGATGTAAGGGAGATTTAGCCAAGACAAACTAACACTTTTAAAGGAAATATAAGATTTAAAAAAAATAACAAAAAAAAAAAATCACCTTGATGAGTTCCTTGAGGAAAACTTCAATCATGGCAGTGATCTGAGGAGCCCTGGTTGACTGCAGCACTAAGTTTTCCGTTTTAAGCTCCAGTTTTACTCTGTCTGCTTCCTCAAGGTTAACAGACAGCACCTCTGCAAAACTATATTCATATAAAATATTATTCTGGGCCAGAAACAGTGATGGCAGTGAGTGGCATTGTATGTTAAGTTTTTATTAGAATTAAAATTCAAACAAATAAGGGCAATAAGAAATAAGATGACTATTTGTCACATTTTTAAGCTACTTAATTAGTATGTTCATGTCAGAACTCTGATCTGGAAGTGATGGCTTCCAGATCAACCCTGTTTTAGTTTAAGTTGGAAAACCACAGGATTTTCATTAGTTATTTCTATATTTAAAAGAAGATTGTCAGATAAAGACTATTATTGGCTAATATAGATACCTGTAACTTTTGAGCAGTTTGAGATGCTTAGGATTGATGCCTGATGCTTTCACCACCTTCAATAGACGAATCCCTCGATGAGAAACACCCAAAACCTGAGCGTCTCCATTTTGTGGCTGCATGTAAAAAAAAAATCATATTTTTTAGTGGTTGCTACAGTATGTCATATCTAATGGATAATGAGAGCTTATTTTATTAACTAGACAAGGTATTAGTAATTTTTGGGGAGCAACTGACCTGCCTCAAGACTGTGTTGAGTAGCTGTAAAGTCTGAATATCAAAAGTTGTCAGAAGACTTTGCACAGATACAGACACAGATACGACATGTGTGTAAAAGACAAAATTGTTGCTTTGATTAAAAATGGCTGACTTCCTGTTGGGTTTGGACCAAGGCTCCAATAGACATTTCTGTAGGTCCTGACAAGTCACACATCTGTAAAGAGTTTGATGATTGTCGACCAAAGCATGGATTGGGGGTAATTTTTTAGATGCTTTTAGAATTCTAAGGGGTGGGGTGGAAGAATTAGACCACAGTCACCAAATATTGGATAGCATTCCTGTCGGGGGGAAGGGAGGTGGATTAAGATTGATGATATCGAATGAAGTGCAGATTGGCTGAAATCTGTTAAATTTAGAGCCAAATGTAATGTAAACATGATGTCTGAATTCGACCTCCAGCGAAAAGTTTTTGTGCTTTAAAGTGAAACCAATTTGTTATCTGTTTTCTGACGCACAAAGACAGGTAAGACAGTTGATGTTGTTTAGGTCAGATATGGACCTCTCAAAGTAAGACAGAAATTTCTGGCTGTCAGGGAGCATTGGTTAGGCGATGTCAAGATTTGACTGTTGAGTATTATAGAGGACTGGATGTGGAGGTTTGGTGTCTCAGCGACCTTTTGTGTTTCATAGCAAAATGTCTGGGTCTGGCCACGCCTCTTCAACATACTCAAAAACTCACAATTTTGATAATTTTTAATGCCCTGTGCTTCTTGAGCAAACTGACCAGGTTTCAAACTGATCAAACAAAATCTGCTGGAGGAGTTGGATCAAATGTGGAGGCTATAAATCATCAAAATGATGTGAAAATTGGAATTTCAATCCAAGATGGCTGTCTTCCTGTTTGGTGTAGAGTTTGGGTGCAAGAGAGTTTTCTGTAGGTCTTGGGGAGTTGTACAAGTGTACCAAATTTTATTGCTGTACAATAAAGTAAGGTCAATGTGGAGAGTCCTTTGAAAGTTGCCCTGTAGAGCTGTTGAGACATTTCTGTTCCAACTTTTGCAAACCCTTGCTTGCTTTTTCTTCCTGGTCCCTGTTTTTGTTCTGCTCTGGCTCCCTGCGTTCCCTGTGATTTCAATTTTATCATCAAAAAAATTCTCCATGCTCCCAACTCCTGTTTGCATTTTTGAAAGCCAATATTTTAAAAAAATGCAGTCTACTGATGTTTTGTAACTATTGTCAAAATATTTTCTAAGATGAAAAGCTTTGAAAAGAGATGCAATAATAACTATGATATTATGAATCTCAGTTGGAGTGGTATGGTACCATGCAATTTATCCACTCTCACTGCTTTCTTGCTCAGCAGAAGGGAGCAAAAAAGTTCCCTCCTGCTGAGGGAACTCAGCAGTAGCTGAATATACAGTAGCTTCCTAATGTAAAAAGCTACATTATCTATGTAGCTTCCTTACATAGATAATGTTTGATCATTTGACATTATAATGTACATCAGACCATCTTAGGGAACATAAAGTATCTGACTGGACTGTGTGTCATGGAAACTAATCTGTCTGTATGATCATATAGTATTAGTATGAGTTAGATTTGCTGTATATTTCTATTATTGGAAAAATAATTCAATCTGTTTTTCTTTTATTGTGCATTGAGATTAAATTTATCAAGTAGAGCAATATATATAAAAAAACAAAACTGAATAACAAAAATGGACAAAACAAATATACCATATTCCTTTTTCTTGAAGCTTACCGTCACAGGGTAGAGTCGACTAAAATAGTTCTTCCAGTTATCTCGAGCAGCAATAACGATTCTCTTCTTCATGTTGTCATCCTGAATGGTGCTTATGTTTGTTCCCACATTGAAATTTGCTATAAAGGCACAATAATATTGGAAAAGTTAAGTGAAGCTTTGTTACATTAGAAGGTAAAAAGTAGGAAGCTTGGAAAAACCTCAAAACTGCTGCCAACTGTGGAGAAGAGGGTGGAAGCATTATATATGATACAATAATAACATTTTAAGAAATCATGTAAATTACAACAGTCTTAAATAAAAGGGAACCAGACATTTGCCTAGTTTTCCATAAAGACTTTATGAGGAACTTGAGGTCATTTGGTGTGAGAGGACACTATTAAGAAGGTTCTATGATACTGTGGTGACTTCGGTGATCCTCAATGCTGTGGTCTATTGGGCTTATGGGAGCTGAGAGAGGGACAGCAAGAGACTTAAGGTAATCAGAAGGGTTGTCTCAGTTTGGAACTGCTCTGGACTCCATTGAGAAGGTGGGTGAGAAGAGGACATTAGCTAAGCTGAAGGCAATTATGATTAACTCCTCTCACTCCCTATATAAGACTGTGAGGGTTTTAGGCAGCTCCTTCAGCAGCAGACTGAGCTTCTTTCAGTGTTGGTAGGAAAGATACTGCAGATCATTCACACTAAGTGCAGTCAGATTGCACTGACTACAACTAATAAATTGTTGAAACATCTGCACTACTCCCTACTACTACTTCCTCTATTATCTCTCGTACATTTACTTACACTGAATTCCAAATTATTATGCAAGTGATATTTTCTCAGATTTTCTTAAATGGTCAATGCAAATGATGGTCAGTATAATTTTCAAGTCATGAACTATTACAGTATAAATCAAATTTTACTGAACAAAGCTCCCCATGAAAACAGCATTTTTTTCAAAAATAAAAAACTCAAACTGCACTGTTACAAATGATTATGCACAGCAGATTTTCTAAACATTTTATGGATTATAAAGAACTGCAAAACGGTCATTCTTTGAATGTGCAACATTAAGTGGTCACATGTACTAAAATCAAAAGCTATTTCAATCAAAAACATCTTAACAGATGTTAAGAGTTACATGTTAACATAGGAGCCCTTCTTTGATATCACAGCACAATTCTTGCATCCATTGAACTTGTGAGTTTGTGGAAAGTTTCTGCTTGAATTTCTTTGCAGGATGTCAGAATACCTTCCCAGAGCTGCTGTTTTGATATGAACTGCATCCCATCCTCAGATCTTCTGCTTGAGGAAACTCCAAAGGTTCTCAATAGGGTTGAGGTCAGAGGAGGATGGTGCTATGAGCAGCCAATTGGCTGCAATGGGCAGCAACACAGTGGTATTCCTTGCAGCATGAAATGGTGCATTGTCATGCATGAAGATGATTTTGCTACGGAAGGTATGGCTCTTCTTTTTGAACCATGAAAGAAAGTGATCAGTCAGAAAGTCCATATACTTTGCTGAGGTCATTTTCACACCTTCAGGGACTCTGAAGGGGTCAACCAGCTTTCTCTCTCTCTCCCCATGATTTCGGCCCAAAAAATGACTCCACCACCTCCTTGCTGACGTCACAGCCGTGTTGGGACGTGGTGGCCATCCATCACCAATCCACTACTGCGTCCATCTGGACCATCCAGGGTTGCACAGCAGTCATCAGTGAACAAGTCTGTTTAAAAATTAATCTTCATGTACGGCTGGGTCCACTGAGACCGTTTCTGCTCACAAGCCTCTGGAGGATCCTCCACTTTGAGGTTCCAGAGGCACCAGCAGATTCAAATAACTGTTTGCTGCTTTGTAAGGGCATTTTAACAGCTGCTCTCTTAATCCGATGAATTTGTCTAACAGAAACCTTCCTCATTCTGCCTTTATCTGTACAAACCCATTTTTGTTCTGACTCAGCCACAAATCTCTTCACAGTACGATAATGCTTCCGTTTTCCTTAAATATCTAATGTTTTCATACCTTGTCATACGGCACTACACTCTGATGATTTTCCAGCAGAGAGATCCTTTCTGTTTCCCATGTTGCTTGAAACCTGTGGCCTGCTTAATAATGTGGAACATCCTTCTTAAGTAGATTTTCTTTAATTGAGCTCACCAGACAAACTAATCAACCCAGCTCTCTGAAATTAATTATAGTGATTCAAAGAGCCCTGACACACAATACCATCTATAAATTTAATAGCACAACAAAAAATGTAATCTTTATGACACTGAAATCCAATTTGCATAATAATTTGGAACACGGTGTATTGTCATTGTGTGATGCCATTGTTTCTTCAGTTATTTTTATACATATTTTAGTACAATATCACAGCTTCTTTAAGAAAAAAATTATACATGATATATAGCTTTCAGTTATTCTACATTTTAGACTGTTTTTCTTTGGGATTTGATTGTATTTCATTGTGTTTATTGACATAAGCCATTTTGTTCTTTGCAGCTGTGACACATGAATTTAACCATGATGGGTTTAATAAAATCTGTCAGTCTGTCTGTCTGACACTCTTTGTCAACCCTATTGTCATATAAATGATCTAGGTGACTGAGTATATGTAAAGGCATCATGTGTAAATCTTGCAAAAACATATCAGAACCTCACTCAGAATCTCAGTAACGGAAGTGTTTTCTAGCATGATAAATGATGAAAGTCCCACTCTCACTAAAGGGCATCATGTCCCCTGAGACAAGTTCTTTGTCTCAGGAAAAAAACAAAACATTAGCTAATAATATTGCTAATAATATATTCCTATAAAATATTGTTACTGTTATCTAAAGACTCAACGCAAAGGAACCCGCAGTAAGTGGAGGTGTTGCAGGTGTTCTACAAAGATTGACCATGCAAGTGCAAGTCCACTCCTGTCATCATGGAGAGTGTTGGAGAGCAGAGTGGCCAAAAAAGAAAAATGAAGTAAAAAGTTATTTTGCTGGAGAAGAAATAATAATAATAATAATACATTTAATTTAAATTAGCATACAATATGGGAAACAGTAAATATATTTAAAAATCAATCGAAATAAAGCTATAAACAACTGTTTTTAACTCCCCTGACTCTCCACCACTCTCCATGCTCTCCAACCATGTCAGCCCAATCTTACCTCCAATCCTTATGTGATAATCTGGAAATAAGGCATATTACTTATTTGTAAATATAGATGCAAAAACACCACCCGCAATCTGGTTCTGGTGTAATAAATTGGTTTTGGGTGGTGAGTCATTACATTTGCATATCCTCCTCCCAGTATTTTGCACTTTCTCATGACCATCAAATTTTTGTATATTTTGTTTGTGTATTGATTGTAGATCATTTTTGCGCATGGTATCAAGTTTGTTCCTGTTTTTATATGCGCAAACTTTTAGAAGGTAAGGCTCTATGTTGCTTCCTGACATAGTCCAAAGAATTCTCACCAAGAAGGTCTTTCATTTTCCTTCTTTCTTCACTATCAATTCTCACACAGCTGTCAGAGTAGGTGTCTCTCATGATCTGAAAAACAATAAAACACCCAGCAAAGGTTATAAAATCTGATCTTGATTTTCTAATTTGACATTGAATGGAAATTTAGATGTATAAAAAAGGCTGATCAAATAGTTACCTGTTCACACAACAGGTTAAGGACATAGGGCTTGTTGAAGAGTTCTCTTGGATAAAACACCTGCAGATAAAATGAGAGGTTACTTAATGGGGATAATTTTTCAGATTTTCTCATAAATTGGGTGTTATAAAATAGGCGGACTTGCCATTGTTTTTGTAGAATTTACATAATTTTAATTTAAACAAATAGTTCACCATTTACATAATAAGCACAATATCTGCAAGACAGTAACAGAGACAATCATAAAAGGAAAAATCTATTTGGTGAATGAAATTGAGGAGCAAAGAAATCAGCAGAACTATGAATAACACGAATGCAAAACTTCTTGAATTCAGGGCTGCTGGTTTAATTGATTTGAAGATAATGGCTTACAAATTGAGAATCATCAATGGAGCTCCAAAACAATAAGGAACCAAAGTAGTAGGTCATCTTTTTTTTTTACTCTTCAAAATTTAAAATAAACTACCGTAATAATATTATCTTTGAATTCTGTTGTAGCAATTGCATTTTATTTTATTCTTCAAATATTTTTAGATATACAAAACTGATCAAAGCAAAGGACCTTCAATCACTGAGCAGTAATAAGTAATTCAACTGTAAAGATTAACCAAACATCAGAATTTATGGTTGAAAATGACAAATATAACAAATGTGTTATATTTATTATATAACACATTTGTTATATAACAAATATATATAACATATATATGTTATATATATAACATATATATGTTATATATATATACATGTGGACATGTACACATGTATATACTACATATAGATGATCACTTTCACAAAATTTACCAACAAACTGAGGTCATTTGTGGAAAGTGAGGAGCTTCACCGGTTCTCACTTTTTTGCAGTTCTACTGAGCTCTACTAGTTCAGTTCAGAGGAATGGCGTGACCTGGGTAGGCTATTTTCATTCTAGCAGCTGTTAACATGAATGGAAGTCAATATAATGTCTTCAGTTTGTATAGAAGTACAAGGATGTGTGTGTATGTGTGTGTGAGGTGAGGGGTGTTCATGTGTGTGTCTTACTTCTTTTCGCAGGAAAAATTTTCCTGGCATGTTGAAGTGGGAGAAGTAAACCCCAGCAGAAAAGCGGTAAAGCTGGGATTGATTTCCCTCATCATCTGACATCACATTTGGACAGACAACAAATAAGTACAGTCATCTAAAGGCCTTGTAGTACAGCTTGTCAAGCACAAGTTTGACAAATGTCTTCCTTTTTTGGTAAAGTATGGGTTTGTAAAGAAGTGTTGTTTTTGTTTTCTGTATTTAATGTTGGTAATTTACCAAAATAAATTGAATAAACTGAAACAAGTAGCAGCAATTTCACATTTTGTGGTTGTAAACTTGAACCTTATTTCAATCAGAATCACCCACAGAGAGATGGAGCAGTCATGGGTGGAGGGTCTGGGATGTTCACAAGGACAGGTGCTTGTTCTGGAGGAGGAGGCGGGGAGTCAGGAGGAAGAGGGGGGTGATGCTGTGAGCGCTGGGAGCCAAAAAGCTCCTCCAAAGGACGCTGCTTCTGCCTCATGTTGTTAGAAATGACCCTCCGACCACTGGTGGATGGGGGAGAATTAGGCGACCTTGGAGGAGGAGGTGGGGGAGGAGAAGCCCATTGTTTCTGTGTAAAAATTTAAAAATAAATATTACAACAACAAAACATAAATAAATCTAACAAGCAGTTGATTTTTGGAGTTACAGCCACCATGCCCTGCCCCTTCTTACTTTTGGTTGTGGCACTGGTGCTTTGTTTCTGAGTTTAGCCAGAGCTTCCTCTTTTGGGTCACTCTTCTTAATAAATGTTCTACCAGGAGATCTGAAAGATACATAACAACAAAAAAAAGTCTATACAGATAATATGTAATACACATTAAGAAATATTTGAGAAATCCTTCTTAAGCAGAGAACCCAGATCACTAATTAATAATTAATAATAATCTGAGTAATTTGGGATGGTCCCTGGTTTAAAAATATTTGCATTTCTATACTTTTTTTGTGGAAATGTTACAGTCAAAAAGTTTCATCCAACCATCATTCAACCTCCTTTTTTTAACTGTCTTATTTAAAGCTGGATCAAATTATTTGTAAAACTTTTTATTTTGGCTTTTTAAAAACGATTGTTAAACAACTGAGAACTCTAGATATTTGAATTTGGAAAGTGTGGAATTTTATTTTGAGTAATATTTTAACTTACTCATATTTAGCATTTAAACTACTAGGTTTTTAAGCTTAGTAGTAGTGTCACATCAAATCTGTTTAATGCCAACTTTGACTTGCACTGACAGTTTAATATTATGTTACACTTTTAAAAAATTGCAAAAGATTTGCTCAAGAGATGATTTAACATTAGCTCATTCCCTCTGAATGTTAATTAACATGGGTCGTAATAATTCTTACAGTTCCAAAAATAGTTCTTTAGCAAAACCTTTTAAACTACTACTTATAGACATTTCACAGTATGTATATTCAATGTAACAAACATGCCTGAATATTATTTTTTTCAAAAACAATGCATTACAACTTCAATTTTAAATTTATCACTAAACACACATGTACAGTATTGAAGGTGGTGCAGAGCCTGATCCAGACTATTGTGTGCCTCACACAACCCTGGCTGTGTTGTGCAACTGTATCACATGGTTATGTGCTTTTGCTATGTCTTTCTTCTGGAACATAGAGACCAACCAAAGTCACAAAAGTGTGTGCAAGCTTTCTAAAATCGACATGCTGTTCACAACATCACCAGACAATGTGCAGAAACAGGTTTTGAAGAACTGATATATTTTTAACTGCAAGTCTGATGACAATGTCATGATCTTTGCCAATGCTTATAGAAAGGTTGAATGAAAACCAGTGATACCAGAATTTCCTGTTGTATTATGTTTTGGGCCTACTGCAGAATGTTGTAGGATGGTGAACAAACCCTAACGTATTTCATTAAGTCATTGTAAAAATTGTTTGAATCATAAAAAACAAAACAAAACAATAAACATAAACTAAAGAAATGAAAAATTTGCCTCTTTATCACCTCCACAATGGCAAAAGGTGATCCTCCAGGTGAACTGTGATCATTTTCCTTATTTTCTATTCTTTCAATATTATTTTTGAAAGAATATTATTCTTTCAAAAATAATATTCATACATATGATATTATATCATACGTAATATCAAATATTACATATGATATTATATCATATGTAATATTTAGTTCTGTCAATCAATTAAAAAAATTAAATAACACTCTAGTGCTGTGATTAATCATGATTAATTGCTATGCTTAACTTTGTAAACTTGAAATGTAAAAATACATATGTAAAAAAATAAACATTTAAGAAAAAGTTTTATTGTCTCAAACCAAACATTTCAGTTTTCCAAATTTTTATATTCCAAAAGGTGTAAAAGATAAAATTTTGTTTCAAATGGAACTTAGAGGTGTTAACTATAAACTGGTGCTTCAGTGGAAGGACAATTCTCCATGGCAATAAGTAGTCTACATACTACCTTGTTTGTTGTTGTTGTTTTGTTTTTGAAACATTTATTTTGCACTAGAGAGTAATAATAATAGTATTAAAACAACCAAACAGCCTTGCACAGACATTATTTTAAAGTTCTTTTATTTGCTTCTGGTCTTCTTAATAGTTTTGCATGAGGATATTTTTCCAGCCTGCTGAACCCCTATATTCCATCTCATTCCCTCAGGTTAGCTGACCAAATGTTCCTGTGGGTTCCTAAATTACAGAGGAAATTCAGAGATGCTCAATATTTTCAATTCCGGGCCCAAACTAGAACAAGCTGTGTCTGTTCATAAGACAAACTCCTTCAGTTTTTAAATCATACATGAAAGCACACTTTCCCTCTCTGAATTTTCAACAATGAAAAATAATATGTATTCTTTTTAAAGTGCTTTTAAAGTGGTATAAATTTGGTATGGTATGATTTGAATGCCATTTCAAATTTGGGAGAACACAAGATACTACTGGCACTGACCTGACAGGCTCAAATGGCTTGGGTTCTGGTTGTGGTCGACTGTTGAACTGTTTAATGATTTCCCTGATGTTGGAGGTTGGTTCAGGCTGGAGCTTTGTGACCGGACTGGGGGTAGGTTCTTTAGGGGGGTCTGGTTCCTCATTTGGAGGTCTGGGAGGACGCCTTCCTGTGGGAGATAAGAAAATGACACAAACACTTCTTTTTTTTTTTTAAAGGTTTTATTGGCTCTAGTGGCCTTTACTTGATAGTTAATTAACAGGAAAGTGGGTAACGAGAGAAGACATGCAGCGAAGATCGCCAGGCCGGGAATCGAACCTGCGACAGCCGCTTCGAGGACTAAGGCCTCCTTATGTGAGCTGTGCTTAACCCCTGCGCCACCACAGCACATCCCAACACAAACACTTCTAAAAACATTGTTAACACATAGCAGAGGCTGGGAGCTGCTGGAAACCTGACATATTTTGAAGTCCATATTTTACTTTTGAGGGTATTTCTACCTTTCAGTGATGTGAACGTCAAATATGTAGAGGTAAAAATTATATCAAAAAGGTCTTCTACCAAGGCTTTCAAACTCTCCAAATCCTTCTATGCAGATTTCTTTTCATTTGAGCAACTCATGTCCTTCACCTTGCAGTAATGTAAATGTTTCAGAGTGGCCCAGCCAAAGCTCAAACTTTAGTCTAATAGAGAATTCATTAAATTTCTGAAATGTGGGATCTGAAATGTTCTCTGAGTGGTTAGTGTTTTCTCCCAGGTTCCAGCAGAGGGCTTTCACACACTTCCAGGTCAGCAGTGATCAACAGCAGTAGTTTACTGCCACTCCTTTGTTCCTTGAGTGTTGAGCCTTGTGGTAAAAGCCCCCTGCATTTCCTAGTTGCTTTGTTGACTTATTGTGAAACATTGGCTGACTTCCTATTTAGGAACCTCTCAAGTTGGATTCCCCTGAGCTACACCATCAACACGGATGTGTTGGATTTCAGCTATTACATGCAATGTAGATGAACTGTCACAACTAGCTGTTACATGTACAACTCCAGTTGAGCCAATCGCAGTCGAGGACATTCAAATTGCTCAACAAGAAGATCAAGTTACACAACGAGTAATCACATTAAAGCAGAAAAATGAGAAACTTAAATACAGGGATAAGGTAAAAGAGCTAACTGAAGTAAAATGACTTCTGAGAGAATGGTCTCATCTTTACCTGGACAAAGATGGAGTTTTACGACGAAAGACAAAAACTGTAATTCCTGCTAAGCTGAAGGCACTGATTTATCAGCAACTCCATGAAGAAATGGGTCATTTAAGAACGGACAGAATGACCTCATTGGCTAGAGAGAGGTTATTTTGGCCAAAAATGCAAGAGGAGATTTAACATGTTACAAGAGTTTGGACTGCTTGAAACAAAAAACCTAACCAAAAAACTAAAACCCCACTACAAACAAATGGTTTTTCAGTCGAACGTGAATTGAACTGAATTTGTTTAATCTGTTTTTCTATCACGGTTTAGAACTCAGGTTACCAGGGTGCATCCAAAAGATTTAAAACTGAGAACTAGCATTTGGCCAAGTATTATTACTATTTTATGTATTTCATTGTGTGTAATTTTATTTTTAGAATTGTGAGTCTTGTACAACTTTTTGTTAATCCTATGGTGTAATTCACTAAAGCCAGTTTGTTGTTTAAATTCATTTAATTATCTTTGTATCTCATTTAAACATAAAACCGTGCTCAGATAGCCAAACCTACTGTCCCATTGATTTAATATATTTAATAATCTTCACTACTGTGTTACACAGTGTTAATTTTTATTTATTAGTTGTACTACTTGATTTAGTGCTGAGGCTTAACTACTCACTAATCTTAAGCTTACTGTCAGGACTCTGGGTTTTTGGGTTTGGTTTTGCTTTTGCATCATTATTCTTTGAGTTACCTTAGGTTCTGTTATTCTTGTATGCCTGAGTCTATGTCTAGCTTTCTTTAGTGATTATAGTTAGATTATTTTTTATTAAATCCTTCTAGTTATTTCTTATTTCAGCCTCCCTGTAGAGTTTCTAATAATGTTTATTTCTTAGTTATTTCATCACCCTAGGTTCAGTTATTCTTACATGTCTGAGTTTTCTTTAGTAATCCTAGTTAGCTTACTTCTTAAGTCCTTCTAGCTTCCCCTGCAGTATTTCTAGTTTTCTTATTTTGTCACTTTAGGTTTAGAAAGTATTTTTGTCTGAATTCATGCCCATCTTCTTTAGTAATTCTAGCTAGGTTATTTCTTTGTTTAGTCTCTCTGGCTTCTCTAGCTCTATGTTCCTTAGTTCTTATTACTGTTAGATCAGTCTGGTTTCTGTTTAGGTTTGTTTGTTTTTCCCTCATCTTTTTCTCTTCTAGTTTATCAGGTTTTCTTTAGTCTTAGTGTTTATTTAGTATTATTAGTATTTTCAGCTCCCT
Source organism: Xiphophorus hellerii (assembly GCF_003331165.1). NCBI lineage: Eukaryota > Metazoa > Chordata > Actinopteri > Cyprinodontiformes > Poeciliidae > Xiphophorus > Xiphophorus hellerii. Next base: position 25,478,518 of record NC_045681.1, read on the forward strand.
GGTATTTACTCCCTGTTGTTTTCCCCAGCATATCTCCTTAGCTTCCCTGTGCCACCTTCTCCCCGCCCCTCAGCTAGCTCCTGTGCCACCTACTCACACCTGCAATCAGTTATCTCATCTAGTTAAGTCCATTGTTCCATTTACTACCTCCCAGATTAGTACCTGTGATCAGGTAGCGATCACAGGTTTCACTACCTGTGATACTCTCTATCACAGTCATAACTTGCCTGTCCGTCTTGTTACCCTGCTCGTCTCTATGCTCTTCACCTCCCCTGTGCTCCTTAGAATCTCCTTGTGTCTCAGTTTTGGATTTGCTTTGGATTGTTTTGTGTTCCCTTGGATGTTCATTTTTTGTAAGTTGAACTCTGATTTTGTTCATTAAATTTTCAAAACCACATCTTTACCTGCTGCTTTTGGGTCCGCCACACCACATCATGACACTTACTTTGCTTAATTTTTTGAGGCAATGAGTTAGCATAATTCTATTAAGTAAGGTGAACTAATTACTGTAGATTGTACATTGTACCAGGAGCTATTCTCTTCAAACGTCTACACCACTTTCGTTGACAACTCAAAATATCTTAAAATGTCCCACAGTTAATATTTAAACATCTTTATAATTTCCTTACCGTTATGCTTTGGTGGTGGAGGTGGAGGTGGGGGTGAGGGGCTTGGTGAAGGACGTGTCTGCTGATTTTGTTTGGGTGGATCAGGAGGAGCTGATTGTCGCTTTGAGTTTCTTTTGTCCCGTTTTGATTTACCACCTAGAGGGGGCAAAAGAAAAAACTTATTCACTGAACCTTGATGTAGCCTGAAAAAAGATGATTTAAGTCTATTCACCAATATTTTGGAAGAAATCCCTCTTTTCTCTAAAAGATTGTAGGTCATCTGGCTCTGCCAGCTCCACATTTTCTTCTGGCTATGAAAGCAAATTGGCAGGATGGTGTCACTTTACAACTGAAGAAATAATAGTTTCATGGGTCATTATTCTTAGTCACAAGAAAAAAAGATCAGGGCATATTAAAAATAAAATGTATAATAAAGTTTTTATCTTTTCTCTCCGTTGGCATGTCTAGCTGACTTCCAAAACTACTTCATTTAATTAAAATATATATTGTTGCATTGACGGATTCTCTCACTTTCCATATTCTGTTGTTATGAGCACCTTTAAAGTAAACTACAAAATCTCTAGCATAACCTATTTGACAAGAATGTCTATAAATGGATAGTCCACAATTTTACTGTGGATCTTTTAATTAACTTGTCAAGATGGATGTAGAAAAATACAGAGAGGAAAAAGGATCAGTTAGAAATACCTCAGATTCAGATTGCTTGGAGGCTTGTTTATGTGCAGATGCTTTGAGCTTTGACCGTTGGGGTGAGGGACTTCGAGAGGTAGATGAGTGCTGGCGTTCTCTGGAGCGGCGTGATGACTCGCGTCTAAACTGTCTGTCTTTCTCATCTCTTTGTTTCTCCTTCTTAGCTTTCTGTTCCTTCTGCCGTTCTTCAGCCTGCTGCTGAGACAAAGTCATTGCCTGCAAGGTCATCTGCTGGGCCTGAAATGAGAAGATTGACAATCCAAAGTAAGAACATAGAGCAAATAAATTGTAGTTTATCTTGATTAAAAATCTTTGATGGAAGTCACCATGAGTAAGGCCTGTTGGTTGATGAGAGCTTGCTGAGTTGCTGCCATCTGCATGGGGTCACTCACAGTGGGAGCCTGAGGCACCATTAAAGCTGTGAAAGAATAATTTTAATTAACAAGGGGATACATATTACAACTGATTACTCAAAAAAGCTTAAAATATTAATTCGGAATCAGCTAACACAATGGACAGTAGATGATACAAGTGTCACATTTGACTTGGTGGGGGCTCAGTATCAAATTGTTCCTGAGTCCTACCAGCAGGAAATATTATTCTCCCTGCTCTCAGTGAAGGTGGAAGCTTTTCTTTTTGTTCTCTCCCTACCTGGAACCTTTCTTTGCATATCCTCCAAACTTCAAATTGATCAAATTTTCTTGACTAAAAGACTGGGCAAAGGAGAGAGCCCTCTTGCCCTGATGGGACATATGCTGGCAGATACATTGTGGATTTTTGGGGGAAGTGGAAGATAATGTGTCTGTCCATTTTGTCCATTGAGGATGTGGAAGATTTGTACTTATTTGGATTTTCGATAACAGGATTTCTGATGTGACATTCCACATCCCAAGAGCCAGCTTCTGCAACCGAGGATCAGATCGTCAGGCCCCCCTCCCTCAGCCACCACCCAGCCCACACTGCACCCGACCCCTTTGGCCCCTCTCACAGGTGGTGGGCCCATGGGAGCGAGGACCCATATCTCCTCTTTGGGCTGAGCCTGGCCACCAGCCGCTCGCCATCGTGCCCCCCCTCCAGGCCTGGGTCCAGAGTGGGACCCCGGTGATCTGTGTCCAGGGCAAGGGAACACCAGATCCAAAGTTCTCATCCATCAAAGGGGTCTTCGGGCTGCACTTTGTCTGGTCCCTCATCTAGGACCTGTCTGCCTTGGGTGACCTTACCAGGGGCATAAAGCCCAAGACAACAGAGCTCCTAGGATCATTGGGACAGTCAAACCTCCACCATGATGGCAGCCCAAGGGTAGAGTGCCTTCTCCGGGTCAGGGGGCAGGGGTATCCTGCCCCAAGTGGAGGAGTTTAAGTATCTCGGGATCTTGTTCACGAATGAGGGGAGAAGGGAGCGGGAGATCGACAGGTGGATTGGTCTGCAGTGAAGCGGGTGGGTCATGACCGAAAGAACGAGGCCATGACGGATACAAGCGGCCAAAATGGGTTTTCTCCGTAGGGTGTCTGGACTCTCCCTTAGAGATAGGGTGAGAAGCTCGGTCATCCGGGAAGGACTCACAGTAGAGCCGCTGCTCCTTCACATCGAGAGGAGCCAGTTGAGGTGGCTCGGGCATCTGGTAAGAATGCCTCCTGGATGCCTCCCTGGTGAGGTGTTCTGGGCAAGTCCCACTGGGAGGAGGCCCCAGGGAAGACCCAGGACATGCTGGAGGAACTATGTTTCTCGGCTGGCCTGGGAAATCCTTGGGATTCCCCCAGAGGAGCTGGAACAAGTTGCTGGGGAGAGGGATGTCTGGGCCTCCCTTCTTAAGCTGCTAGACCCGCAACCCAACCCCGGATAAGCAGAAGAAAATGAATGAATGAATGGATGGATGGATGGATGGATGGATGGATGGATGGATGGATTGATTGATTTCTGATGTTTGGAGTTCAAGTTCCAATATGCTAGTTGCCTAGCATATTGAAAAATTTGGAAGGTGTCAGCAGCTGTTATGCCTGACAGCTGCCTGGCCAAGATGAAGTGTGAAGGATTAGGCTGACTGGTGAGCGCTCAGATCAATATGCTATGCCACCAGAGCCTCATGCTGGATGATTCTTGCAGAGAGTCAAAGGCCAGCTGCGGACCCCAGAGCTTGCTGGTTGAATGAATTGGAGCATACAGAATTTGCCAGTTCGGTCCAGCGGGAATGATCACACTAATCTGGATGATTGGAATCACCACTGGGATGAACCGGCCATATTTTAGGGCAGTCAGAAAATTATGGCTCCCCTGAGTCAGCCCTGGATGGCTGGCTTTCTAAAATTCTCCTGGATGATATATAAACAAGATACTCTTTCCATCCTCACCCCATGACATCTGTATAGCTGTGCCAGACTGTACTCAAGGTCAACTGATAAACTCCACCATATATCAGAGACAATGGCTGGGGCCAGCTCTCTCGTTCAGGAACTAATGCTTCCTGCACTCTCACACTGACTTTCATTCTTCATGGTTAGAAACACACACCCCTCAAACTCACTGCCTTTGCTGGCTCCACTCCTGTATCTACATGTTGCCTCTTTATTTTTTTTTCCACAGGCTTTTTTTTTTTTTTGCAACCTCACACTCTGCCCTTACTGCTGAGACAGAGTGCAAGTTATTTTTTTCCTCCTCAATAAACCTCATGTTTTTATTTTTCTGATCTAGTTAAAAGGATAGTGCCTCTATGGCTGCAGCCCCAGTATTGTTATTTCTGTAATATTTGTTTGTGTTTTGTTGTTTTGATGGGTTGTACTGGAATGTAAATTTCCAGATGGAAATTCACATTCCCTCTGGGATTAATAAAGTATATTTAATCCAATTCAGTTCAAGTATAGAACAGGTTTACCTGGCATATTTGGCATCATGGCAGCTGGACCATAACTGGGAATTGCAGGGTTTACTGGTGCAACTAAAACACAGTGTGCATTAATATAGAAAGTGAGGGAGAAAACAAAGATCTTTTCAGACATTTTATTTTAATAAAGACCATACAATGAGAAAAGGGTGATCTGCAGGGGAAAATTAGTATTCATATTAAAAATAACATGCTGCTTTTAAGTTTTTCTGTGATACAGAAGATAGATGACAATTAAATGTAACAAAACACATGATTTATACTATATTTACTTGAGACACAATCAGGGCATATTAATGCATCTTTAGCCACACAGTACTGTGTCTTCTCTTCTGTCTAGTGTTATGCATCTTGATTGTTTGTAAAGTTTTATGCAGAGCTGTTACGTTAATCTTGTGCTGCTAAAAATGCTGTGCAATGACAATAAATCTAATTTAATCTCTAGTCCACTCATTGTGAAACTACTAGAACCAATTGGCTAAACCTCTGTTGAATTAGGTTAGTCACTTTAAACGGGCTGAATATTTATACAAGTTATTCTATGTTAAATGCATACAAAAATGGTCATTTTGCAAAAATCAATTTTCACTTTGATATAGGATTTATTTCAAAACCCTTTGTCAAAAAGCTAAAGTTTGTTGATCATGATTGATTTTTATAAACAATTAAATATGTAAAATATCTAAGAGGATGAATACTTTTCAGGAACTATTCTGGGCAGTTCTTGCAGAACTTGGTCTGTTGCTGCTATCAGTGACATCAATCAGGTTTATTTGTATAGCACATTTTAGCAACATAGCAGTTCATCTTTACATCATGAAAACACAAAAATATAAAGTCATAAAAAATATCAACATTAGTGTGTTACTCAAAAAGAAACCAGTAACAAGCATTAGATTTTGTCATTGCCATCATTAAATTCATCAGCGCATATCAAATATGTTCAATGTTCCAGTACCTATGGGTCGAAATCTATTCTAAACAGCTTGGTTTTTAGTCTGAAATTAAAGGATTTTCAGCGTGTTTTAGCTGTTTTGCAGTTTTCTGGAAGTTTGTTCCAGATTTGTGGTGCATAGAAGCTGAATGCTGCTTCTCATGTTTGGTTCTGGTTCTAGGGATGCAGAGTAAAACCTGAACCAGAAGACCTGAGAGGTCTGGAAGGTAGATATTGTGGTTTTTAGCCAGTCAGTGACTTATAATTTACCAGCAGTATTTTAAAGTCTATTCTCTCAGTGTAAGGACTTTAGAACTGTGTGATGTGCTCTATCTTCCTGGTTTTAGTGAGAACGTGAGTTGCAGTGTTCTGGATCAGCTGCAGCTGGAGGATTTTCAGGCAGACCTGTGAAGACACTATTGCAGTAATCGATGCGACTAAAGATAAACGAATGGATAAGTTTCTCTAGATCTTGTTTAGACATTAGTTCTCTAATCCTGCACATGTGATAGAAAGGATGGATGGATGGATGGATGGATGGATGCTTTCTATCAGGTGATAGAAAGCTGGCTTTGTAACTCTCTTTATGTTCCTCTGAAGGTTCAGGTCAGAGTCCATCACTATAACCACATTTTGGGCCTGATCTCTAGTTTCCAGCTGTAATAACTGAAGCTGTGTGTTGACTCTAGATCGTTCCTCTTTAGGTCCAAGGATAATAACTTCAGTTTTGTTTCAGTTTAGCTGGAGAAAGTTATGACACGTCCACACATTTATCTGTTCTAAGCATCTGTTTAGTGCTTGGATGGGTTCAGAATCAAGTGGTGACATTGTAATGTAGAACTGTGTAACATCTGTGTAATTACGGTATCTAATCTTATTTCCTGTTATAACCTCAGCTAATGAGAGTTTATACAGTAAATATGTAATAAGAGGGGCCCTAGAATTGAACGTTGGGGTATTCTACATGTGACTTCTGTCTGCTTCAATGAGAAGTTATATAAGATTTGAACCAGTTGAGTTCTGGACTGGAGAGTCCTACCAAACTCTCCAGCAGTTTTAGTAATATGTCATAATCAACAGTGTCAAAAGCCACACTGAGGTCCAACAGAACCAACACTGTGGTTGTTCCAAAGTCTGTATTTATATGGATGTCATTGAACACTTTAACCTGGGTAGGCTCACTACTATGGTAACCATAGAAATTAAACTGAAAGACATCAAAGTTTGGTCGGTCATTTTTAGAAAGAAATTTAACATATTAAACTGCTTTTTCAATAATGTTGCTGATGAATAGATGGTTGGAGATTGTACTGTAATTCCTGTATTTGTCCAAATTGTTCTATTTTTTTTAATAGTGGTCTGATAACTGCTGGTTTTACAGCCTGGGGGAAAACACCTGATGAGAGGGATGAGCTTACTACTAAAATCAGATCAGATGCAATGACAGGCAGAACTTTCTTAAGGAAAATTGTGGGTATGATCAGCAGGAAAAGGAGCTTAGCTGATTTATAATTTCTTCAAAGCTTTTATATTTGAGTAGCTGAAATTTTGTCATTTTCTCTGCATTTGATATGCTTGGGCATAGCATTGATAGTGGATTTGATATTGGGAATACTTTGGTGAAGCCTCCAAACGAAATTCAAGAAGGTCTGGCTCAGGTCTTGAGCTCAGAATAGACGCGTCTCTTCCTCACCAGTAACAAAAATGTATCTGCCCCTAGAAAATTCAGATCATCACAGGGCATAATCTGAATATATGGAAATTCATTTCTGCCACTCTGATGAGAAAATAAAAACCTTGTATCTCATTGTTGACTAAACTATTTCATAATAATTGTATAGTAATCTTAGAAATATGACTTAGCCATCCTAAATAATAACATATTGTAATGGTGCAGTGCAAGGTTGAAGAGCAAGTTAGCATAGAGTTAACTTCTTTGAGTTGAAGTAGTACTATACAGGGCGCCCCCTTGTGGTGCTACCTAATTATAAAACCAAGAGTTACTTTGACAATAACTTAAAATAATAGTCTTATTTTTCACTGCCAAAGCTGATTCTTTTGCAGTCTTTTTGACGTGAGATTCTTCCAAATCTCTCAAAATTAGAAGAATCATAAAACTATTTCTGATGTAATGGTGTTAGAAACATCCATTTCTTTCTGTCAAGCCTAACTTGCCTCATCCTCAGAAAGTCAGGGAGCCAATTAAAGTTATCTCACAATAATTACATAGTTCATTATTATGACTTAGCTATCTCATCTCATAATGAGATACAAGTTGTTGTTTTTTTTCATCAGAATGCTGTAATGGGCTTCATACCAACAAGTGTGCATGGGCCAAAGTTATGAAAGTGGATTGAACTTCAAAGTAAGTTTCGGTTATCCTTATGTGATATTACATTACTCTAAATTGGAATAACTGTCACATTATCTTTTCCTAATCCCTGTGGACCCCTGTTTATTTTTAGTGTTTTTAACATTTACATTTCTATACTCGCAGATTTTTCAGACAATGCAATGCACTTTTTCTTTGCTGAAAAATTTACATGTCGGTCAAAATATTGAACCTAATATTGCTTCTGCCTGGTGTGTGCAAGCTACTGGTGTAAGAACAGAACAACGCTCCAATACATATTACAGGAATTGATTTCAAGCACCAAACTGATCCAAACAAGTAATGATGTTATAATAAAAATCTGCAATATAGATAAAAACATATTTACAATTTCAAATTTTAATTATCTGTATTTATTTGCTCTAACCCAGAAAATAACCTTTGTAAAATAAAACTGGGACTGTGCTGATAATTTCAATATGTAACATGCAGAAGCTGTAATAACAATAAGTGCTTTTTAAAAAGCCAAACGGATAAATGTACATAAAATAAACCATTTAGTCTCCAGAGGTTGAATCAAAATTTAAAAGGTTTTTTTTAGCTATAAAAAAATATCAGTTTAATGCTTATTAAACCGTGGAAAAGAAATGGTTTAAATATATCAATCTGAAAGTCAGAAAATGTTGGATATTAAACTGTCCAATCAGCAATATGCTTATCCTTCTAATATTTCTTCCACAATTTCAACTAAAAATATTGCTTTGCTTGCCTTGTCAATGTTGTTAACATTTTACTTCCTCATTTTTTTTTACTTTAATTTCTGAGAGGAATAACATAATAATATTCTAGTTTGTATTCTATTTTATATCTTGTTAATTTTGAAAGTTTAATGGTAAACTTTTTCCTTTCTGAATAGAACACCTATGTTTTGGTGTTTGGAAAAGACTTTGAGCTCATCAGCAAAGTACCAGTGGAAACATGCAGAAAGACAGTCAGCATTTTCAGAAGTGCTTGTTTACTATGATAAGAAATATTGTTCCATTCATAATTGTGTTTTGCCAAAAAATGTCATGCAGGAATTTATTTATGAGACTGCAGAACAAAGAAAACAGTCTATGAAAGATGGGTGAAATTGAATCAAGGGCTTGCTGCCAGTTTGGTCCTATTAAAGATCAGTTTACGGTTCCAATTTTATGCATAAGCTGTGAAGGAGCTAAGTGTTGTGGCTCTATACCTCATAAAAACTTTGAGTCAACAGTGTAAAACATCCTTAACAATTATCCATGATACAGTATCGACATAATTGGTAAAATATATATATCAGAGAGCAATATCATCCTAATCACTTACCCATGGGATAGGTTGGCATTGTCATAGGCATCCCTGAAAAACAAAGTATCCATTTCTCATTTAGCAACATTTATCTCAAACTCAATGTAAAATAACTACAATTCTCTTAATGAAAAGTCAACTAGTTCCATTTCCAACGATGAATTCTATTAGTCAATTGATCAATCCTCAATCTGTCTCCTCACTGATTTTCTAGTCTCCATTCTTTTAGTTGGCCTATCTTGACTATATAGTTTAAAAGCCGCTCTGTCAACAAATCAATCTCATATTTTTGGCCAAGAAAGTTTTATAAGTTTTAATTCAAAATTTAATCTCAAATAATGATACAACATAATTATGATGTAAAATAATATTTCATGCAAACTCACTCATTTGAGTACATACATTAAGACATGCCTAAAATATTGACTATAAATTGAAAAATTGACATTTCAAAGTATCTAATGAATTGCATACATTTATTATGATACAGATGGTCTGTGCGATGTGTAATTACAAAAAAATACTTTACCTCCTCCAAACATCCCAGGCTGCATAGGTCCAATCCCCCCTTTTCCTCTCATCCTGCGGTTTAACATGGCTACTCTATCCATTTCCTACACATGAACAAATTCAGTTTAATGTTTTATTGTTAAAGTTGTAACAGGGTGGAAACTCTAAAAAAATCACAAATGAGGAGGAGCAGAGTGGCAGGGAAACCTAAATAATACAAAGAGTTGACATGCAGCAGGATTGAGTGATAAGCACACTATAAGCTTGCCTTCAGCTAATTAGGAAGAAAGTGTGAAGACGTCACTAACCGCAGGTCCTTGGTCTAGCACAGAATCAAATAAGTCATCAACATAGGTCTCCATCTGTCTGCTCCGCCCTGCAGACGACAGATAGGAATATACATTAGAAATCTCCAGACAGAATCAGAAACATTACTTTGATTTATTTTTATATATTAGTATATTGCTTAATTAGATTTGTTTAGATGTTTGGACCACAATGCCCTGTTGAGACCTACTGTTAACATGTGTTCTGGTTAATTCAGATGTACATACAGTACGTAACAAGATTCCTCCTGCAATAGGGTCTTTTTCCTTTTTACTGTCACTACATGAATATTGGTATGGAGGGCTACATATGAGCAAATGCAACTGATTGTTCAATGTTGCAAATGTACATTCAGTGATGGTGACTGGTATAAAGCCAGCTGGATTTCTTTTAGAAAACCAATTTGAATAATAAACGGAATTTTTCACCATTGTTATAATGGCATGTATTAAACTGGAATGTTTGCAAATGACTTTGGATCTGTCCAAATGACTGGACCAAATTGACCATAGAATTCTTTTGTAAAGTACCTTGAGATGACATTTGTTGTAATTTGGTGATATGTAAATGAAATGCACTGAATTGAACTGAAAATAAATGTCTGTGTGACTTTAAAGAGATAAGAATTAAAGTACAGTCACTAAAAACAGTTTACTATCTACCTCTGTCACAGAACAAATAAAAATATATATATTTAATTCAACGCAATTTTGATTTGTGAAGAAACAGACATAATTTTAATTTAATTTAATTCTATGCATCCATCTTTCTGTCTGTCTATCCGTCCATAGGAAGCACATGTACCAGCCTGTTGTAGATTTCTAACTGAGCATCTACATTAATCAGAATATTTTGAAAAGCCTATGGCATGATATTCACAATGTTTGATCCAGGATGTATGGTTTGTATTCTACTAAATTTAAAGAGATTTACATTGAATCCTGATTTTGAAGAAAGTAAAGCAAACCCAAATAAACATTCTTTTTCTACAATTCTTCAGCCATTTAATAAAAATACATTTTGGTATTCTTGGATCTAAAATGGACAAGTTTAGACTATAGAGAGTGATATCTGGATCTCTCTATTTAGGCTGCTGCCTTCACAGCCCGGCTCCAGATGGACGGACAGACAGATGAATGGAAACAGATTGCAAATACAATTCCTAAATGGATTTGGGAAATCGAATGGAAAGCTATGTACACTTATTTTTTTAATTAAGGAACAGAATCTGTGTAAATAGTTTACACTTACAGAATGGCATTTATTACAACTTTTTATTTTTGTCCCCAAGTATCTATTCAATTCAGTTTATTAATATAACACTGATTTGCAACAATTTTCTCAAGGCACTTTACAAAAAAAATGCCATGAGATGCCATTACATGTATCTGAAAGTGATGAAATTAGGATGTGTAAATATGTTGGCAATTAACACTTACGATCTTCTGGATAGTCTCTTCCCCAAAGGTTTCCGTCAAAGGGTGGCAGTCTGGGAGCTTGAGTGGAAGGTGCTGGTGGGATGAAATCATCAAAATCAGCAAAAGGAATTCTGAAACGAGACAGACACAGAAGAAAACATTTAAAGAACACTGTTAAAATGTACAGTTAATCAAGGCAAATTGCTAAGTAGACTAACTCTGATTTTGCTCAATGGGGGGATTGCATTACTATAAAAATTCAATGTAATTTGGTTTCCCTGTTTTACTTTTTTCTCTTTGATATTTTATGACCAAATTAACCTGACTGTAGTTTACAAAGCCATTCAATAAGTTAGAATGTTATTTAAGTGTTAATTTATCTAAGTAACTCAGTTCACTGAATGAAGCAAATATGATTGTCAAAGCCTTTATTTCAGTTAATTATGATAATGTTCTGCTTACAGCTAATTAACAATTTAAGATAATATTAAATCAGAAAAATAAAAAAAACTTTTTAATACAGATATGTGAGCTAAATAAACGTGTTTAATACTTGCTTAAAGGTTGTCATCTTCAAAAGGTACTGCTAGATATGAAATGAACTTGTTTGTCCTATAAGGGACAAAGGAAATAAAGAAAAGTTCTGAAAATAACAGTGCTTCACACTGTTTTTACCTCTCTCCTTGGTTGCTAAATAAGTAGTCAGACTGCATGGAGGAGGGTGTCCCTGGTGCTATGGGAACTTCAGCTTCAGCTTCAGCTCCAGCCAGCAGGTCCATGACAAAGTCTGAGCCCGCAAGGTCTGACCACCCTTCATCTGTAGCAAGAGAAACTGACCAACCTTGCACAGCCTCGGTCACCCCTCTTAAGTTACAACACCATACAGAGAGAGGGAAAATCAAGAAAGAATAAAATACAGAACAATGCAAAATAAGACAATTTTTATAAATATGTTTTAAGAATAACATGGCTACCTGTAATAAAGAAGCCAAGAGGCCAGCTGCTCTCCTGTGGTCCATGACTCCACTTCAGTTGTCAATATCTCATCTGATGTCAGAGGAGACTTTGTTTTAAATTGATACTTCCTGTTTAAGTCCTGCTTAGATTTTTTTTAATCTTACCATTGAAAGTGTTTACTTCCAGAAGCATTGTTCCTTTCCTCTGATTGGATGTCCACTCCAGTTGTGTGGGTGGATAAATGCGGGCAGTGGGGCCTGGGAGCTGCAGAGAGGTCAGCAGCTTGTGTTGGCATAGTGAACGATACTCTGCTGGACCATGGTCAGATACATACCTACAAGGAAATAGGCACACATTTAAAGAAAGCAGTATAAAAAGGTAATCTAGTATCTGACACAGACTATAGCACATTAAAAAGATTTTCACCAGATATCGGAGATCAAACAAGACAAATATAAGATGTTTTACGTACAGGTGTGTCTATTGCAAAGATATGTTAGCTTATGTTAAATAGACTATATAAACAGGTTGTCTCCTTAGAATTGCATGCTCCATCCATCCATCCATTTTCTGTTCACCCTTTGTCCCTAATGGGGTCGGGAGGGTTGCTGGTGCCCATCTCCAGCTACGTTCCAGGCGGGAGGCGGGGTACACCCTGGACAGGTCGCCAGTCTGTCGCAGGGCAACACAAAGACATACAGGACAAACAACCATTCACACACACACACACCCCTAGGGAGAATTTAGATAGACCAATTAACCTAACAGTCATGTTTTTGGACTGTGGGAGGAAGCCGGAGTACCCGGAGAGAACCCACGCATGCACAGGGAGAACATGCAAACTCCATGCAGAAAGACCCCGGCCGGGAATCGAACCCAGGACCTTCTTGCTGCAAGGCAACAGTGCTACCAACTGCGCCACTGTGCAGCCCAATTGCATGCTCTCCACCTCTTTTTCAACTTTTCCTTATTTTGAATTTTGCCTGCATCTTAGGCCTTTTCAATCTAGGGTAATTTGTTTTTCATTGTCAAAGTTTTGAAGATGCTGGGATTTATGCTGCAGATGCCTCTTCCCTTGTTGTGGCAAACAATTATTATAATTAAAATGCTATGCGCCAGCCATAGCATTTTAATTAAAGTAAATATAAATAAATAAGACTCCATTATTATTTTGCAACAAAGAAAATAAACAAACAATTCTGGTTAGTCTGCATGACAAAACAGTCCATTTTTCTTGTGTTTGTTTGGTTTTAATTGATAATCAAAAATAGAAAAATTAAAAATGACTTATTTCATGTGAGATTCCAAAAATGCAATACATCAATGTCTTTGCATTTTTGACTTTTTCCTTACATCAAAAATCAAACATTTATAAAATGCCCCACAATCTCGTTTGATTTTGATATTTGTTTTGTGCGTTCTCCTGTGAGTGTGTTGATGGCGAGACACTTTTGGAGCGTGTCTGGTGCAGAGAAAGCACATTCTGAGGAATGTAATCCCACTGCCCATCATTCATTCAAAGTCTTGCTGACTTCTGATCGCTTTAATTTAAGAATTGCTCCCTGATTGTCTCCTGATTTCAAAACTTTGGCTGAACTGGCCATACGATTTCATTCATTGCTTATTCGTAGCTATTGGGGCTACAGCCTGTGGTGTTTGTTGGTGTGGAGAAAAAGTGACACTGGATGTGGATGGATGTTCAGTTTTTGAATGGAATAGAAGTATTATCATTTTAATAAATAACATTTAAAAGTAGATTATGACAGGAAATTTTTGACCTATCTGTCAAAATGAGAGACAACATAAAAGCAGATCATCTGAAGTGTAGCACCTACTTGAGCAACGCTTTGTCCAGTGTTGGTGAGGGTGTGAAAGCACTCAGGCAGCAGGCCAGCAGGAGCCATCCCCTCAGACTGTCCTGTTCCTCCTTTTTGTCCAATGTGTAGTACACTAACTGAACAAGGATCTCATCCCTCAAGGCCGGCTGTTTTTGGCCTCTCTCCACTATATAGTTACCTAATATCTGCTCCTGCCAGATGGTAATATCTGATTCAGCTAAAAATCGCAAGATCTGTGGAGAGGGATGCAAAATGGCAAAGATGGATTGATGGGATGACAGTTGACAGCATACAAAAAGTGAGAACATCCAAGCATCCTCATACCAGTTTGTTGATCTCCAAGGCTACTCTGGAATATTCAGGTTCCAAAGGCATGAGAGGTCTCTGGAGTGGGTATCCCTGAGGCTGGCTCCATGTGTCCTGAGGGCAAAATACAGTGAAAAAATCTAGTCGAATACGTTAAATGTATATTTTTCATCCTGGGAACATGTCTGCATGTATTTTCTTTGTATTTATTCTCAACTTTCACCCCTTAAAATCTGATGACATTTTTTTACCACCATCAGAATCAACAATATGAACACTCAGGAGACTGTTCACAATGTTTTTTTGTTTTCTGAGAAAGTAGAGATTTTTATTAAAGCCTAAGATTCAGTCTTTCCTATGAAGTACTGTACAACTCTCCCAAATAGCTGTGCCATCATTATTAGTAAAACCTTTCTTGTTGTAGACATGCTTAGTTCTGATCTGTACCTAAGCCTGCACAGACCATATTTGTAAAAATATGCTTAAGCAAGAGAGATTTTCTTTTATTTAAAAGCAGAATTGGGAAGAAGAGCAGTGCAATACTCTAACTTATGTCCTCAGTAGAAGATTTCAGACCTATTGGTTTTTCTGATCCATATGATCTTGAGAAGCATTGCAAAATCTAGGTTCATTTTTATGTTACATAGTAAGGCAAGAAGAAGAGGAGGAATTAAAAACGTTATAGGTGTAATTAGTGGGAACAAACCTTTAATATGGACTTGGCAAAGCGAGAGAATGGGTATCTGTCAATGTCCTGAGGAAGGCTCAGCTTATGTTTTGCCTTCACCTGTGGAGGTGCAACTTCTGTAATCTGTGATCCATGGTGGCCCCCTAGTGGAAAAACACAGCATCAGAATCACAAGCCTATTTGTTATATAAAAATAAACTCTTCAAATGTTTAGAACTACTTAAAGAAGATATGCAGAATGCATTGGGTTTAACCCAGTGTTGCAAATCTGGATGTACAGGTAAAATTCTCAGTGGACCAACTGTGTTTTTCCAGCCCATAGAGGGTTTAAACCAGTGAAGGCAGGCCACACTGTTGCACACAGAGGCCCAGCCAAAGATGGTGTTAATGTATGCCATGTGACCCAAATCAGCCTATCATGCAGGGGCAGACTTACAATTGCCAAAAGAGCCTCTAGCTGTAAACGATCGCTATGTTACTGAGAGAATCCTAAGTAGATGGATTTAGAAAACAGATGTACCACAGAGGAAAAAATACTAAAAAGGAAAACACTGGGAAATGAAATTAACTAATGTACTAATTTCTTACTCATTATGCAAATACGTACTGTACAAATACCATGCTACCATGTCACTGAAATGAGATGCTTTTTTGGCCACATGGACTCTTTAGCAGCTCTTGAAATCAAGAGCTGAGGGATACTAAGGCTCTCTCTACTCTAGCCTGGAGTACTTCTTTTCTCTCTCTGTCCAAATATGAAGTGAGGATTTTTAAAATCTCTTCAAACTCTTTTGATAATAGAGTTTGATATCAGAAATGGCCATTATTACAGTAAACAATTATAGGGCTCTGACTGTATTTTACTGTGTACTCACATGTTTAAGTAGTAAAAAGTAATAATTCCAGCCATACTATTTGTTCAGATTTTAATAACATTAGTGAATCTTTAAAGGAATAAGAGAACAAACTGAGCAAACGTAGAAAAATTAATAAAGAGACAAGAAACAATCTAAATACAGTATGTAATGGTAAGAATCTTCACTTAAGATTTTCTGATTAATAGGATCACCAAGCCAGATCCCTTGCTTGGTGTGATTTCCTGTGATATTATATGAACCCTACACAACTCTTGTACAATGTTGTTCAAAATCAGTTTTCGAATAGCTTTTTTCAAAACTTACCTGTTGCACTGCGGAGTCTGGCGGACAGCTCAGCAGGTATCTCTAACATCCCTACATCCTAAACAAAATATAATGTCTTTTTATCAAAGTTAAAAATAAAAAACTTGAAGAAATAAGTAAAGCAGAGAAATAATTTGCTCCTATTATCCTCTTACCATCTGTGACGAGATGAGCTTTGTCTTTTTAGCTGTTTTAACTTTGTTCTTCTTGTGTAATTCCTGAAATCAACAAACATGAATCCTCAATTTGCAATCCTGAATCCTAATCCTCGTTTAATGTTCTTCATCTCAGACTTGCTGCTAACCCACTGCAGGACTCCTTATGTGTGGGATTGTATTGTTTGCGTACTTTTAGTGATCTTTGTCCCCAATCACTGTCCGAGGAGTGTTTTCTATCATACCTATTCTTAGGTACAGGTCCTGTTATATACTTGTGTTACACCCATAAAGCTTTGGTCACTCCTCACGCAGTAAGCCACACAGTTCCAAAAGTTCAGCAATGCTGTCATTTTATCAGAATGTTTACAAGTGACAGAAAGAACACTATACAATGTGTGAGGGTAGCTCCAGCAAATATCAATATTGGTTTTATCCAGAGTTTACAGTGTTGATACCTTTTCGAATATGTTCAAAAAAGTACAAACTTTACTTTGTACAAAGTACAACAGCAGTGTTTTTACTGCTGTTAATATCGATGCATAATTCAGTATTTGCATAGTCTAACATAAAATTCTGAAAAGATTAAAACATGGATGTGTGCTCCTATTGATGAAGAAACAAATATTATATAATGTTTCCACTAAGCGAACACAAAGATTGCATAAGATTGCTTTGTTATTTCTGAGGTTGCTTTCAGAAAAACAACACATTATCAAACCAAAACCATGTTTTATCAACATAAGCAGACAAACTGATTGTCAGGTTCTAATATTATAATATTGGAAAGGAAGAATAATTCAGAAAGAAGAGAGAACACTAAGAAAGAAAAAAAGGACAAAAGCAATTATAAAATAATTACATCAATTATAATATAATAAGGATCATGTAAAATCTACTATACAAAAGTTATTTTTCATAACTTTTTGAATAAATTGTGTAATTCTTGTAAATAATCTACAAATTAAATTTTTTTTATCCCTATTAATCGATCCATTGCTTATATTAAGCTGCCTCTTATTGATAATTTATGGGTTTATTATTATTATCATCACTATTATTACTTGTTTTAATTTCTTCACACGCTGACAATATCATTCAGTTCTTCATAATTGCTTACACATTCTTTCACACACACCCTGGCTCCAGAGTGTGGCCCGGTAACCCGCCTCTGGGTGAGGGAACACTGTCTCCAATGGCTGTATTCATCATAAGAGGCGTTTTTGCTGCACATTGTCTGATCCCTCATCTGTCTGCCTCGGGTGACTCTACCAGGGGCACGAAGCCCCTGACAGCAGAGCTCCTAGGATCACTGGGACATTCAAACCCCTCCACACGATAAGGTGGCAGCCCGTGGAGAGGCAATAAAAGATGTTGCATATTGTAATTAAATCTGCTTTGTTAGCTTCACATCAGATCCACCAAATTTTTTCAAGATTAATTCTAGAATTACCATATCAAAACTGATCTTTCATTTTGCTATACATTGGTAAACTCCATTAAAACATATCTAAACTAACTGCATTATGAGTTGTCAAAGGGCAGCATTCACCCCCTAAAACATGTCAAGAAAGCATCTCACTATTCTGTGGTGGAGAACAATGGGTCAAAATAGCTGCTTCTGTCTCACTGCAATCTGAAGAAATAAAGACTTGCATGGCATAAGACTCAGTAGGGACAGAAAATACAGTTTTCTTCAAACAAATTATCCAAATTAAGAAAATTGTTGTTATTTGTCCTAAAACTTGGCGACACATGTTCCTAATCATTTCTAAATTATGTATGCATTATTCATATTAGGTGTAAAGTCTGTAAAGCCTGTATAAAACTGGACCAAAAATATAGCAACACCATTTATTTCTACTAGAGACAAAAAGCCATAAATAACACTCCGAAATCAACAAAGCACTGTTATTATAAGAACATTTTGAGATGTAACACCCTCAAATGACATTAGTGAATGCTGTCGCCAAAGATCACGTTACTGAGCTTCAAGAGCTGACTAAAGCTCTTAGCTCAGAGTTCAAGTCTCATAAAACAATAAGGGAAACCTCAATACCTGACTGGTAAAACTGAAGCCAAATGACATATGGTTAAAGATATTAACCTCATTTAGCTACTTAAAACACATTGGAACAGATTTAGAGGATGTATCAAACCTTGATGAGAAGAGAAAAAAAGAGTCACAGAGAGAAAGGAAATCCTTTCCAGTGTCTTGAAATCTGATTAAGACAAGTCTCTTCCTTATTAACCTTGAGTGTATAGAGTAAAATTGCTGAAATAAAATAAAAAAACATCCTGAAAACATTTCATGCACATATCAATGACAAAACAAAGAATAAAGCACCCTACCTGGTGAAACTGTGAAGTCAGACGCCATATGGGCAGGTTTTAAAGAACAGAAGGAGAGAGGCAGTGCTGCTTCAAATTTCACCATGGTAGGTTAAAGTCCAAGATGAGAGTGTAACCGAGTGTGTAGTCAGGGTGTGTATGCACACACAGGTAACATGATTAATGTAAGATAAGAATGATAGTTAAAAGAAATAGATTAGTTTTTAAAAGGAAGTTGTTACCAAAGATTAAACATATGAGTTTAACACACCCTGATGGAAAAACCCTTCATGTGTTTTTCCATCAAAATATTCATATTCAAAATATGAATATGTTAATCATATTTTACTGGAATAAATAAAGATTTTTTAAAAATTAAAAAAATAAAAAATAAATAAAGATTTAAAAAAATATCTAATTTTTTCAAATTTTCACCCAGACTATTCAAATCTTAACCAGAAAGAGCAAAATGACAAGACCTATTGATAAAACACAGAATCTCCAATCTAATTATTGTTAAAAAGCAGTTAAAACCTACACACTATACACTGTGTTACCTAATATAAGATCTTTAAAAGATAAATTATTTTTTATAAATGACTTTATTGTCAAACAGAAACTAAATCTTGTGTTTTAACTGAAACAGTAGAGGACCATGTTTCAGTTAAAAGTAACTAAAGCTGCCCCGCCCAGCTTTAATTTTGCGAGTGTAGAATAAACAAAAAGAGGGGTGGAGTTGCCTTTTTATGAGGAACTGCAGTTCAGCAAAAGATCATTTGGAAACTTTAATTAATTTGAATGTGTTGCTGTCCAGTCCAAATCTTACATTTGTGGAATATTTGCCATTTATAGAACTCCGAAAAATCCACAGAGTTTTTTCTATTCAGGTTTTATAAATTACACCATAAAAAGTTTCCAACAGCAAATGCAATTGATATCTTTTTGAAGTTACAGTATAATTTGATTAAGAAGCTAGATAAACATGTCACCAAGCTGAACTGCAAAGCTGAAAGCCAAATGAGATGATAGCAGACACTCTGTTAAAATAAGAACACTTCTGAAAGATTCTAAGATATCTATTTACAAATGTACATTAATATGAATCGATATTATATTGTTATGCAAAAAAGAACAATATGTTGATAAGCTTTACCAAAAAATTTTTTATAATTGAGTTAAACAATTTTTTAACTCCAACATCCAAGGGAACGTTGTCCAAAACAACGTTCCCTTGTTGTTTCGGACAACAAGGGAACATTATGGTGCAAGTCCAGGGCAATATATTTTACACCATATAGCTGTACATATGTGATGTAACCGTCATCACTCTACTCTTCTGTTTACAAGAGTAAAAAGAAAAAGAATATCAGACAATAAAAGTGAAAGATAAGGTTGAATGGAAAAAAAGACTCAAGGAAATGATTCAAATAGAAAAAACAACCAATATTATAAAACAAAACAAACAAAAAAAAGAATGAATAAAAGAATTACACTTTGGTCTCAGAGGGTTCTTATCTTTGTCAGAGGCATGCTATGTGCTTAACTGTGAGGAGCAATAAAACTGGGTTGCATAACAGGCAAACAGAATTTATAGTATAATAAAACTTGAAAACATGAGGTTGCCAGGAAAGTTTGGCATTGATTTACCTGGATAGAGTGCTTCTTTTGTGTCACTTACCTTTCTCCAATGGTGCCTCTTAATTGTGTTCCTAGTAATTAGCATCACAGCCCAAAACTGGGTGAAGGACTGCCTCAAACGTTTGTAGTACTTCCTAAAAGTGGAAATAATTTAGTTACTCTTAAGAGGAAATTCACGAAGCAGGTGCAATTATTTTTGCAATGGATTCAAAAACAGAAACAATTCTATCCACAAGGTCCTGCAGATTGGGAAAGTTTCTACCTATTTTTTTTATCAGTACTAAATGATGTTTTTGAACATAAAAAAGGAATATAATAACTAATTTAGTTCTGATCAGTCTTTCATAGAAAACTGTGCTAGGAATCAAACCCAGGACCTTTAGCGTTTTTTGTCAGGACGTACAAAATGCCTGTTAGAGCCACGGTCCAAACCCAACAGGAAGTCGTCCATTTTGGATCAAAGCAGCCATTTTGTCTCTTTTACACATATTGTATCTGAGCAAACCAGGGAGAGAAACATGCAGATTGCCAGTCCTTGAGGACTGACTTTGGGCACCCCTGGTCTAGGCCATTGAAGATCAAAAGTTATTAAATCTTTTTGATGCACCAAAGCATGGGTGTGGTAAAGCCTCAAAGTCTGACCATTTGCCATAAAATATCAAGGTGGAATAACTTCCACATACAAGCTCCCAGCTGGATCACACTTTTGGTGTGACATAGCAGACTTATCAAATTCACATGGTCAATTGGTGATATCACCTTAGCTCCAACCCCTTCCAATAGAAAGTTGCATGTTATGCTGCTGGATGTCTTCCTTTACTCTTTGATTCATGCAGATTTAAAACCATGTCTGATGACATTCAATAGCATGATGCTGAATTATTCTATCAACACTGTGCCACACATGACCTATTTCTTGGAAGGAGTAGGAGGATGATAGGTTATTTTGTTTGTTTATGGAGAATGTGGAGCTGGCTCCACCACAACTCTCACATCGCACAGTTCATAAAAAGTTGTGTGTCATTCGAACGTGTTGAATCCATCCCAGATAACAAGCGATGGTAATTCAAAGTTGAATTATGGTCAAAAAGATAGATTTTTGCTTGAGGTCCTCTTCACCCCCTACTCCCCTCTTCCTCCTTGAGCTCTGGGTCAGAGCATTTTATTATTGAGTGGGGGTTAATCGCGTTTTAAATTCAGCACTACAGTGGAGAACAGTGGGTTAAGATTGCTTTCTGTACATTTTCTTACTCGTCTTTAAATATTATTGCTGACTGTTTGTGCATACTGTGTTGACACACAAACATCTACAAATCACTACAAGCAGTGGATAGGTCCATCCTCGCTTTTTACATTAGTGATTTGTCCCGAACACACACACCCCTTTGCTGTTGGCTTTTTTGCAACCAGATTCTGAATTGAATTTGACTCTGAGCATTTTTGTGGTGCATTCGGCAATTTTACTTTTATCTTAACTGTGTTTATTGAAAAATAACTGCATTGTTTTGCATCTAATTTGAAAGATATTGTGGAATTTGAATTTTTAAAAGTAGGGCAGGGCCTATTGTTTGGTCTGGGGGAGCTTGTGGTAGACAAGGAAGTTTAGGGCTGGCTGCTGTAGCCCTAAACTTTAAATAATTTGTTTTTCATTTTTTATTATAATATGTTTACTGATATGCTTAGATGTGTCTCTTCCAGAACAGCTGATTCAAATGACTGCATGACCTCTTATTCAGTCATCAAAGGCTGTTAATCCTCCACAGATTGAATCCAGGTGTGTGGCAGAAGGAAAATGCCTAAAACATGTATGGCAAGGGGGCTGAAAAACTGATCTAAACCTGCTAAATACTGATTCAGTCTTTTGATCATTGGATTGGTAACTGGATAAACAGAACTGGACTATTACTACATGTGTGGGATTTTTATCAGCATGTGAGCATTTTTGAATGAATGTAGTCATCAACTTATTTGGAAATGTTTGTGATTAAAATTGAACCATTTATTTGATGGAAGTTTATCCTGTATATATTGTAAATAATTTTTCCAAGTACAATACAAATCACCTTTTGCACTATTTTTCTGTCTCTGGTGTGTTAAATACAACCCTGATCCTCCATGAGTTGTATCTTTAGCTCTTCTGATAAACAGGCATTTACTTTAAATATCGACGATTGCCTCATTTGAGCATGAGTGCGGCATCATAAATGCTATACTATGCTGCAGGTTGATAGGTAAATGTGATTATATATGTCAATTAACAGTAAGAAACCTATTCATGAATATTCATTAGCATGTCCTTATAAAACTGTGAGAGTACAAGGGCAGCCGTACGGTTGGTGTGTTTGTTCTCAGACCAGTACATTACTGAATATTTCAATGTGTTACAAAACCTTTCAAAAGTTTTTTATTGTCTTTCTAACCAGCCCAAACCGGTGCCTTCCTCATTCTTATTTTTGTGTTTTTCAGCTGCTGCTCGGCAGTTGGACCCAAAGCTGACTGACAAGGACTGTCAAGAATTGGCTTCTTTGTGTGCACAAGAAGGATGAAGGCATCAAGGAACCAAAGCGATGCCAAGCAGAGTCAAACTTGGGTTACCCCAACTTGTACAGTTTCTCTGATTTATACAGGCTTAACCTCGTGGACACTATTCTTCCATGGACAATAGACTGTTCTGACAGTCAAAAAAGAGTCTGTTCTAGACCTGTTTCCCTAAATAAATTCTAACATTAATACCATGTTGTAACTTTTAAGTTTGTACATACACATTTTTGGAAATATGGTAATGTAAGGTAATTTTGAACAATATCCATCGTCTGCCAACAAAATTGTGTTTAACACCAGTGAAGAAACTTTTATGTTATAATGTAGACCTATCAAATCAAAAAATACGCATGAATCAATATTGATTCCCTAACTTTGACTCAATATAAAAACAATACAAATGTGCATGTAGATCCACATTCAGATGATGATTGAATCAACTTTGATATAGTGTCAGTAATGGTTGAAACCCCAACGTTGATTCAACGTGTAAGTCACTGATCACTTTCAATATCATTTCAATGTAAAATTTCAATATGGATTCAGTGTGTCCGCCTAACGTTGTTTCAACATTGATTCATTCATATTTTGCTATCTGGGATAGCTCTTCTGTAAAATAATCCACTACAATTTCTCCAAAAAGCCACTCCCAAGTATAAGGGCCTTGACGCTCCAACACCTGAATAAGACGTCAACATCTCCTCTAATGACTGATAGTTGAGCACCAGCGCAGAATGATGAATATATTTCATGTAACTGTCCCTGCCATGATTTTTAATGAGTTACTGAGTGAACAACCTTATTAAAGGATGATCTTGATTTCATTTAATTTTAATGCAAATTCTGCAATAGTAAAATTGTGTTTTTTGGAGATTAGCAGAATAGAGGCTAATGTTTGTGCACTTTTGTAATGGAAAAGCAGCTAATAACATCTGTCTGGTAGGTCAGATTTTAAAAAAAACATTCAAGTCCTGCCTCTGGACTTGTACTGAAGTGGACTGAAGACGTATTTGAATATTCAACAAGTACACCACTTAGTGGACAGCTTCCGGAATGGCAAGAGAGAATTGATGACGGCAGCGGCGTTCCTGCAGACGCCATAAGGCTGGATCGGTGCTGAGCTTGCAGTTTTAATAATAATCTTGTAATTATGTTTATTGTTTGGATTATGAAAATTATTTTTTGGTTGAAGACCACTTATTGCATTTTTTAAATTGATTTATGTTGTTCATTTAAACCTTACACTAACTTCAATGGATCCAGGAAATATTGTTTGAATGAAGATAAAGTTTTCTGAAAATTAAGCATTTTACTTCTGACATATTATGCGCTTAAGAAAAATTTAGTAAAAAAAAAAAATCTACTTGCATACCTAGCCTGATGTCCTCGGATGTGACTCTGGAGAACAATTGCTTTTTGTTTGAAAAACTTGAAATTTTTTCTACAGAGGAAGCCCCTGATGTTCCTCTGGATGGTGACAGCTGCCCATGTCTGAGTGCTGTTCCATTTGTCCTCCAACTTCTGGTATAGAAATTCTTTAAGAAACACCTATAGGTCCATTCAGCAAATGAGAAAAATACAGAAAAATCATTTTAGTAACTTGGTTCATTAAACGAAACAAGTGAAATCAGTTACACATACACACTGTTGTTTTCAAGCCTTTATTTCTGTCAACTAGAATGAGTGACCCAATACAGCTAATGAACATATCACTTAATTTCATAGATTAGAATGCTTGATCAGACCAATCAAAAATATTTTGTCATGGGGCAAAAGATTCCTGGCGGCGCCCCTGAGAGGTGGATAGACTGTGTGAGATTATCAACCATTTAGCATAATTAGCTTTAGTTCTACAGACTACTGTTTGCCTTCATTTCACTTGGGGCTGGCTGCACAGTGGTTGGTAGCACTGTTGCCTTGCAGCAAGAAGGTCCTGGGTTCGATTCCCGGGCTGGGGTCTTTCTGCATGGAGTTTGCATGTTCTCCCTGTGCATGCGTGGGTTCTCTCCAGGTACTCCGGCTTCCTCCCACAGTCCAAAAACATGACTGTCAGGTTAATTGGTCTCTCTAAATTCTCCCTAGGTGTGAGTGTGTGTGTGCATGGTTGTTTGTCCTGTATGTCTCTGTGTTGCCCTGCGACAGACTGGCGACCTGACCAGGGTGTACCCCACCTCTCGCCCGGAACGTAGCTGGAGATAGGCACCAGCAACCCTCCCGACCCCATTAGGGACAAGGGTGAACAGAAAATGGGTGGAACGAGACATGTTTTCATTGAGGGCTTAGGCTCCTCCGCTCATACGGGTGTCTCCCAGGTGATTGGCGACATCCTCTACTGTCCTCATTGTAGAAACCACTGGACCATAAATATTTTTCACTGCTGGGCCTGAAAGAAAGGAAACCAGATCTATAACCCCTGCTGTATAGATTGTCATTTTGACTGCGCCCAAATTGGTGCCCATACTCGGGGAAGGGCTGGCGAAACTGTCTTGTTGGTGAATGTGAATCTCTGTTATCCAACTTCAGTTTCAGTGTCCTTCTTTACTGAAGTCCTTTACAGTACTAGTGAGGTCTTGTATGGCAGTTTTCAGATGCAATTGCTCGCTAGAAACAGTATTTACAGAAGGGGATGTGCTACATCTTCTGCTGCAGCACCTAGCAATACTGGTGATATTAAACGAGCAGCCTGATGAGCCCGCTCTGCTCCTGCTGCAACCTCAAAAGCCTCCTGAAACGTCTTCACCCCACTCTCATCGCACTTGATCTGAATCCAGATCTTGATTCAAACCAGCAATGAAACAGGACATTTTCATGTACTCACTTGCATTTTTCTCAAAATCAGGGAATGCCTCTTTCACTAGACAACATATATCTGCAGCATAGACTTCCATCGCTTCATTTGGCAGCTGATAACATGCATTGGGAAAAGTCTGAAATGAAGCAATGACATCCTTCTGGCCAAACGCGTCCTGGAGATGCTTTTTGGTAGCCTCAAATGAACTTTGTGTGTCCTTGGGTAAATTGTCCCACACTATGAAAAGCTCAGGCGGCAACAGTGTAGGTAATTCCAGGGCAAGATTAGCATCTTTATAACAAGCTCGCTGAATAACCTCATGTCAGTGAGCCCACAGTGTAAACGATTCACGTCCGTTGCTGCAGAAGTGCTGAGGGAATGGGATTCCCCTGTTCGAAGCAACTGGAATGGATTGGATGTCCCCATTGCAATGGTGCCAGATACTAATGAATAACCTTCATTAATGACCTTTAATGAAGGTTAAACTTTTGACCTTGAAGAAAGTAATAAAAATTGCCTTGAAAAAAAAAATCTCATTATGTCATTATTCTGGTATAATAGCAAATAGTAAAATGTTGGTAATCCTAATTTACACACAAGACACTGTGAACAAATGTTTTATATAGTTTTTTATGTAAACTTCTGGTTTTAACTGTATCTGCTTTAAGGTCATCATATTCAGAAGGTATTTTTAATCTGACAAAAATTAGAATTCATATGACAATTTACGATTGTAGAAAGTCAGTAAATGAACTCTGTTTTAATTTCATGAGTAATTATCAGCAAACATAAGAGTTTTATTACCTTGGTGCGTCCTAGCTGGTACTGTCCCTCTTCAGCATCAACCATGTTTAGCAGCTTTACTGACAGCTCTGTCTCTGACAAGTGGCTGGACTGTTGGGTCAGTAGAAATGCATACCTACAGCAGAATAGTAAGAACAGTTACTTAGATCAGTGGTGCTCAACCCATTTTCCTCAAAGCCCCCTTTCTTTCTTTCAAGTCAACCTGAGTCCCCCCAAACCCTTGTTGTTTCCCACCTCTTCCAAAAACACACTGAAGCATAATCTCCTTATAATAATAATAATAATAATAATAATAATAATAATCATCATCATCATCATAATAAAAAGTGGCTAGTTACAAATTATTATTTGGAAAAGGGGAAAAACTGTTAGTTCTACAAAGAAAATAACTAAAGGAATACCGTTGAGAGAATTTGCATTTTGATCACTTATTTGTGCTATACCCGAGTTATTTTCATCATCTTTGACACACAAACATCATCTTTGCCTTTATTTAGTTCAGTCTTTACTGTTTATTTTTTACAGTTCAATTTTTTTAGTTTGTTCATTCTTTTGTATTTAGTTGATAGTGCTTTACTATTTACTGATGGATTCTGCCTGATCCAATGGGATGGCTGACTCTCCATCCTAGAACTGCACTCTTTAGTCATGTGAGGTATTTCTCCATATATCTATTGGAGCCACTTCTCCTGTGGAGGTCACTGTCTTGCATGTGACAGGCACTGTGTCATGTGTGCAATCAATCAATCAATCAATCAATCAATCAATCAATCAATCAATCAATCAATCAATCAATCAATCAATCAATCAATCAATCCATCAATCCATCAATCAATCAATCAATCAATCAAGTTTATTTGCATAGCACATTTCAGCAACAAGGCAGTTCAAAGTGCTTTTCATCACAAAAACACAGTACAGAATGGACCAAAACGTGTTAATCAGTGCAACCTCCATCGGTTGAGCTGATTAGGGTTGATGACGCAACCCATGGAAAAAAATGGGTTAACACATCAAAATATTTGCACATCAATTAATCATTTATCAAAATATTCATAAGTGAATATCAAAATATTGATCAATGATTAATAGATTATGATTCAAAAGCATCTCTAAACAGGTGGGATTTTAGTCTAGATTTAATTGTCCATTAAGGTCCTGGAATGGGAGGCGCCTAAGATCCTGTGTCTACCTGGACCATATGTAAGTGACTTTCATTCCACACATGGGAACACACACAGACTTTGCAAACTATGTGGGACACAGTCGAGTGTGAGCCAATTGGGAGGTTCACTTGTGGGTGTCAGCCGGTCCATGCTTGAAGGAAACCTGGGCCTGACGGAGGGCCAGATGGAGGTGGCTACACTCTGGTGCAACAGTTCATGGGCGTATGCCAGAGTGCCTCTCACATCCCCTAGACTTACGTTTTCAAAATAAACACCTCTAAAGGGCTTAAAATGGTTATTGGTCGGTCAGGTCCCCTACCCATTCTTATGTTACAATCTCCTTAGCCGAGAATCTGGAAGTTCCACATGGTCTTAGCTCAGTCATTCTCTATCACCTTGGGAGGTGATTCTCACTTTGACCTAGAGGTCTCTAGTTTGTATTCCGCACAGATGAAACACTTGGTTATGTTGTTCCATGTATTCCTTTGCATCTATCTCACACCCTGCTGTGAGATGTTGAACTGTTTCTGGAGCCCCTTTGCTTATAAGATAAGAGATACTTTACTTTTTCTGGAGGAAATTTATTGAGGAGCAGGTGACTACAAGGTCACATGGATACCAAAATTGATAAATAATAAAAAATACAAAGACTATTCCACATAGTTCAGATTGGTCAAGTTTGACAGATTTTAAAAATCACCAATTAGAAATGTGGCATCTACTGTAGATGGGACAACAATAAATAAATCTAAAAAGAAAAATCAAAGTAAGTTATCAGATACATTAAGAAGTAAAAAAACAGGAGGTGGCATTAAAGATCTTGACAGGTATCATACATCTTGGCTTAAGGTCTGCTCTTGTGCTGCCATGGTCAGTGATTCTCTGTTGTCCTTCAATCTGACTCTTGCCAGTCATTTACATGTTTTGATCATATCAGTCATTTCAGCTATCTGTTGGTAGTATATCCCATAAAGCTTTCTTCAGTTCCTGCTCTTCCAGTTTCCTGCTTTCCATTGTCTGAGACATTCACTGAGGGCATCTTCATCTTGGATGGTGGTTCTGATGTTCACCACACTACTGCCTCCTTCTGTGTGCTTAGAGTATAGCCTGTAGATGCTGGACTTGGGGTGGAGTACACCATGCATGGTGAGTAGATTTTGTGTTTTAACATCTGTGATCTGAATTTCCTACTTTGGCCAACTTATTACCCCAGCAGGGTATCTGATTACTCACTCACTCTTAGCGTACAGCTTGATGTCATCTACGTGACTTTCAGTATTCATAGCTAGTTGTGTTGTTTATTTGGCTGAGAAGGTTTAAATCCATGAAGAACAGCAGTGGGCATAAAGCATCCCCTTGGTATATTCCACATTTGTTGCAAACTCATTGATTTAATCCTGACAATGCACGTTTGCTTGTCTGGCTTTGCAGTCTTGGGCATCTGTTCTGTCGCTTTTGTTTGGTTCCTCCAATATTCTTACCAATACCTTTCAGTGCCTCTCTCATGCATTGTCCCAAGTGCCTGCTACTTTTAGCTCTTATGATGCCTGACACGAGCTTCCATGTGAAGAGGCAGGTTATTGGCCAGTGTTTGGATAGGATTGCTCCCTTGTGAGGATCTTTCATTGCAAGGACTGTTTGGCCCTCAGTCATCTAAGGTGGGTCCCATTTTTCAGCAGTTGGTTAATTTGTCCTACTAGGCTCACAAAGAGATATCAATTTTTTGAGCCAGTAGGTGTAAATCACGCACCAGGCTTGGTGCTGTCCAGTTCTTCATAACTGAGACTCTTTGTTGGATGTCTGCAACAAAGACATCCAACATGAACATCACATAAACTCCAGTGATGCTCACTAGAGTTTATGCATTGAGGTTAGTGTTATCTGCTCTTTGGCCTATTAGCTGCTGTGCTTCATTGCTATATAATGCTTCCTTCTCCCCAATACATTTCTAGTATTGTTCATTCTTCAGTCTTGATGGTTGTGTATTATACCCTGCCACCTGGAGTACACATAGCTGGTTCGGTGACAAGCAGCCTGTTTATTCATCTGGATTCTCTCCAATTCGTTCTTGAAATAAGGGTCACCTTGAGCTTACATGTTTCTGGGTAGCACTATAATTTACTTGCAGTGTTTGTCACATCCAACCTAAAGTCTTGGAGGATATCAAGTCTTTTGCAGGGTTTTGTAATTTTTTACAGAAAAGCACTGAATCTGGCCATAGACATGTAAGTAGTGCTGAATGGAACTCCCATCAGTGTGTCTTTGGTCAGTCTGCAAATATATTTTTGTTGACAAGCCACAACTTTTTATTCATTTTCTTGGAATGTTGTTTTTGATAGAGAATCAGCTTGGAGATCACAAAGCTCATCTTCATAGCCAAGGTGTTCCATGTCTTTGATAGTGGAAATATAGGACTCCATTGCTCATGTTTCTCTTGACAAATGCGCATTCATGTTGACAAAGCAGCTTTTCAATTCTTCACAGAGCAGGTTCATGTGCTGGATAAACTCTGTGTGTAAAGATGCATGAATAGTGCTATCTGACTGCTTCAGTGGCAACTACTGCTACTCTCTCTTATCCACATTTATTCAACCCAGTATTCCAGTTTGCACACTAAACTGATCACCTTCCTTGCACTGCAAGTTAATACATCAGCTTGTTTGCCTTGCCTGCCTGTTAAATTCTTCCTTACTCACTATTTGCGATGCTAAGGAACTCTGTCAAATGGTCTCTTAATGAAATTGGTTAAATTTTCTTGACAGGAAGACTGGGCAGAGGAGAACCAACTTGTTCTGACAGGACATATTCAGGTGGATGTGTTATTGGATACATGGGGTAAATGGAAGCTAATGTGTCTGACAATTTTGTCCATTGAAGACACTAAGGATTTGTATTCATTTGGTCTTTTGGTAACGGGATTTCTGCTGTTTGTAGTTGGCAGCTACTTGGCATTTCGGAAAATTCAAAAGATGTTGGAAGCTGTTTCGGCCCTTGTCAAATTGCCTGACCAGTGTGATGGTTTTGGCCGACTAGCGAATGGTCAGCTCTGCGGGCAGAGCAGGAAGCTTGGTGGAATTCTTGCAGAGATTCACAGGTCAGCTGTGGACTCTGGAGCTTGCTTGGAATGGAATTGACCTTGGAGAAGCTACTAATTTGGTTTAATTTTATGCTGATGACAGGGACTTAAGCACATTGCACACACATACACCATTCATGGCTATAAACACACCCTCCCTGAATTCACTGGCCCCCCATCCTTAAGTTGTCTATGTGTTGTTGTGCAGAGGTGTTTTGCAGCATATGATATGTTTTTTTCCCCCTCATCCTATCTGATGTTGTCATTTCATCATTTGGGTTTTATTTTTGTTTTTGTAGTTAAGGGTAGTGCCACCTTTAGGGTGAAGTTATTTGGTCAATTCGATCCTGCACAGTGTTTTTGAGAGCATGACAGTTTTCACTTTATCCTCTGCAAGTGCCCCATACATCAGTTTCCCAAATTTCAGGCAGCTGGGTTGGTTAAGCTCTTTTTAGCCTTAAAAGCAAATACTCAAAAAGTTATGTATGGTTTTATGCAACTTGCTACCTGCTCTTTCAAAGGATTTTCTGATGTCTGTGGATCTTTTTGACAGTGACAACTGTTTTTTCTTCTCAAAATACTCCTGAGTTTCACCAATAATGTCATGATGGTTAGTGTTTTGGTATTGTCCAAGTTCACTTAGTTTCATGCTGGTGAAACTAAGTGAACTTAGTGAAGCTAAGTGAATCTTGGCGTCACTTAGCTTCTATTACAAATTACATACTTATGCTGAGAAGTGACCATTTTTTTGATAAATTCAATGTGAAAGTCAATAGAGTTTAATTGTTTAAATTCTTTCTTTACCTTTGTACCGATTGTTTTTATACAAACAATTAACTGATATTTTCACTCTCTTGTTCTTAGAAGATGAGGTCATGTGCCAGCTTGCAATCTCTGATGTCACTGTATCAGAGATATGGATGGACGGGTACCCCCTTTACTCCCCCACGTTGGGAATCATTGACTTAGCTCATGTACATAGCTCAAATGACTGCTTGGTTTAAGTCACTGGTGCTATATTTAAATATGTAGGGAAAACAAGGTTATTTTGCCAGTATTACTAAGGCAACTCAAATTATTAAACAAATGTGAGTAAACCTAATCTGTACTTTTAGTTTGCACAATTTTGACTGGCCAAAGTTCCCAGTTTAAATATGTTTTTTTGTTTTGTAGTTGAGGGTGTAGCTATTTCTTTTAAAGATACCAAACAAGGTACAAATTACTACCAACCTCAATGGACAGTGTTCAGTTTTTTTTTTTGCTATGATCACAGGTGATGCTGTGGTCAGGTTTAGTGTATGTGCGTGTTAGCACCTCTGAATGAAGCATGAGTACTGAATCCTGATAGGAAAACCTTCTTTTCGGATGTGAATTGTCTTCAGTACACCTGAGTGTCTCAGCTGAAGAGACATATAGTCTATATCAAAGATCCCAGGATGCTGACAAAAGACACATTAGATACAGCACTCAGTCACATTTCAACAGTTCATCAATTCTGTTGCTTACAAAACTATAGCCATTTAATTATCAAATCTTTTGTATTCTATATTTCTATGCTGTGCTCACTTAAATTTATAAATACTTTATCAATGTTGATAAATTTTCTCCACTATAGTAAATAGAATTCTAGATTACTAAATATGACATAAATATACATTTATGAAATCTATTGCATTATTGATAAGCAAAAGTGGACCACTGTCTACTGTAATGGAAGTTTGCTAGTCATTATACATGAACAACAAGAAAGAGGAATACAAGTAATAACGCAATACTGTAGCTTCCATGTTGTTTCCCACGTGAGATGTAACAAATGCTTTTTAGATTTAGCATTTTCACAGTGTTGAATTAAAAGGCCATACTAATGAAACAACCTGAAAACAAAGTTGAGTTACTTCACACAGTCAGGCTTGGCACATCCATATCCAGTTATAAGGCATATTGCTATGTACATTTTGATTGAACAGCAGAAGCTAAAGGAAATGTTTTGTATTATAGTAATTTTTACCTTCACAAAATTTGGCTTCAGACAACGGATGATGGTAGTGTTGCATCTAAGAGTGTAAAAAGAACATTTGGATTAGTCTCTCAGGTAGAAGGATAACCTTTAAATCAAGATAAAGACAGTATTATCTGACCCTGAGCTTAATCCTTTCGTAGCGATTGCTAAATTTTTGCTAAATTCAAATTGAGGAAATATAAATAATTCCTGCTTCTATTTAAAATTTGCTTACTCACAGTGAGTATGGAAAATATTCAGACTCGGTTTCATTGTAGCAATTTGCTAAAAACAAAAAAGTTCATGTTATTTTACATGAATGTACACTCAGGATCCCATCTTGACAGAAAAATAGAAATGTAAAAAACTTTGCAAATTTCTTTAAAAAGAAAAACTGAAATATCACACAGTCATAAGTATTCAGACTCTTTGCTCAGTATTGAGTAGAACCCCCCTTTTAAGCTAGTGCAGCCATGAGTCTTCTTGGGAGTGATACAAAAAGTTTTTCACACCTGAATTTGGGGATCCTCAGCCATTCTTCAGTGCAGATCCTCTCCAGTTTTGTCAGGTTGGATGGTGAACGTTGGTGGAGCCAGGTCTCTCCAGAGATGCTCAATTGGATTTAGGTCAGGGAATGGTCACAGAGTTATTCCAAAGCCACTCCTTTGTTATTTTAGCTGTGTGCTTTGGGTCATTGTCTTGTTGAAAGGTGAACCTTTGGCCCATTTGAGGTCCTGAGCAATCTGGAAGAGGTTTTTTTTCAGGATCTCTATACTTGGCTGCATTCATATTTGTTTCAATTGCAACCAGTCAGAAGATCAGAAGACATGGACAGCATGTGAGTTAAATACGAATGACACAGCAAAGGAACTGAATACTTATGACCATGAGATATTTCAGTTTTTCTTTTTTTTAATGAATTTTCAAACATTTCTACATTTCTGTTTTTTTCTGTCAAGATGGGATGCTGGGTGTACATTCATAAGAAATAATATGAACATTTTTGATTTTAGCAAATGCCTCCAATAAAACAGAGTGAAAAATTTGAACGGGTCTGAATACTTTCTGTATGAAAGCAGAAATTACATTCTGTATCACCCTGTCTATTATTTGCAACATCTGAATTACTTCAAAGGAACTAGAGTTCAGAATTTCTTCTCTTTACAGGAACCAGGATGCAGAGAATTCCATGAACACCGTAATAATTGTCCCAGCTCAGGCACCAATGACCACTGCAAGGCTGTCACTCTGCTGTGCTATTTGTGTGATCCCCCCACCTACCACCAGAAATGTCATACGCTCCAGGTCAAAGGTGAGTTACACACCAGGTGTCAGAGAGCAAAAGTGTGATATATACAGATATCCTGAACAAATCCTGGATACCATTAGATCACATCCACATGCTAAAAGACTCATCATTCATGTAGGCACAATATCCCCAAACAGCAGTCTGAACTCGTGACACAGGATTTCAGCCATCTACTCAACACCGTTATATCTCAAGTTTTATCTCTGGCCCACCTTGAAGTTTTAGAGAATGTTGTTTTGTTGGCTTCTTACAGGTTTTCTGCTTTTACACCCCACAGCCAAATGGTAATACTGCAGATGCCCATTATCTTCCAGTCCACAGGTGATCAGCCCGATCTCTTTGATGTTAGAAAGTCAATAGAATGCGACTCTCCCAAATGACACTGCTTGAAATCTGAGATAAAACTGTTTGTGATTTGCCAATAAATTGTAAACCGATCCCCCAATTGGGAAAGGGAGGGACTTTGTGCCACTATATGTGTGTTGGAATTCCAGTTAATAAAGGAGAAATCTTGCAGGTAAGCTGATTGTGATTACTCCATCTGCTTAGGTATTTTAAACACTTAAGGACTTGTAGGCAGCTAATTTCTGATTGGCACGGATCCCGAGGTCAAAGGGAGGCACTCGGTTTGGGGCCGAAGTGATCCGGTTGAGGACCAGTTTCTTTACTATTTTAAATATTATACACCTCTGGCAGTACAATAGGACGCTTCAACATGCTGCTCAGCCCAAACACCAGGGATGTCTTCGGTTTACAGCCACCAAAATGTATGGTTTTATTATGAAAACTTTGATTTTTGCTCTGCATGGGAGACATCTTTTGGGGGCTGATGACCTACAGTACATTTGAACAAGTCAGGAACCCGTATTCTAACAATAATGGCATGTACTTGTATATTGTTTTACCAAGTCCAGAGGACCCCAAAACACTTCACACTACACCCCGTCATTCACACACACATTCACACACTTATGATGGCAAGCTACTCGATTGTAGCCTCAGCTGGGGCAGTCTGAAACTATGGACTAGGAAATCTAACACTAAAGAATGACTAGACATAAGGAACATAATAAAATTAGAGTGACTTAAAAAAGAACTGAACAAAGCACAAGCAGAGGGTCAAGGGTGGAGGGGGCTTGAGCCCCTGTCCCTTTTATCCTTGATGCGCCAGGTGCCCTTTTTTGAGTTATTTGAGTGAAGCCTCTGCCGTGCTTATTACAAACTGAACAGTCAGGAAACAGAAACACTTATCACCAGCAGGTTTGTCCCTGCTAGTGAATTAAATAAATTAAATCTTCCAATTGCTCTCTCATATCCAGCAGGGAAATGCACAGCGGGGTGGCTCAAGCTCTTCATGCAGTGCTGGCCCAAGATAATATGGGGCCATAGGCAGAATCTGATTCAGGCTCCCCCTTCTTACCGGTGATTGAGTGACTATATTTTTTAAGGTCGACTACAACATAATAAAAGTCAAGTCAACGCCGACTAGTCGCGGTGACGTCATAGTGACACAAGTCAAAACGCTTCACAACAACTTAGAGACTTTATCAGCTATATTCATATCAAATATTGATTAAAAATCCCAGATTTTACTAAGTCTATTATACAAGAAACAGATCATTATCCCGGACTTCTTCGTGAGCAGCAGAGAAAAGGCAGAAAAATTGCACAAAGTCGGGTCTGACATTTTTTTTGTTTGTTTTTCAAACACAGACTGATACTGATGATCGCATATGCTGGATAGCTGCACATTTAGAAGTCAAAGTATTACACTAACCACTGGTTTGTGATGTTTTGGAACATTTCAAACCAAACTTATTATGAACAAATCCTGTTTGTTTACTGTTGAATTGAGCAAAGCCACCTGCTGCTCCTCCTCCCTGACACGCTGCAGGATGCTCTGCTGACTCGGCAGCGGCTCTCTGACTTTGTGTGATGAACTGACATGCAGACGGTGGCAGAGATCACCTCCATCAGATCCTCAGAAAGCAACTTGAACTTTGTTTC
This sequence comes from Xiphophorus hellerii, assembly GCF_003331165.1. Taxonomy (NCBI): domain Eukaryota; kingdom Metazoa; phylum Chordata; class Actinopteri; order Cyprinodontiformes; family Poeciliidae; genus Xiphophorus; species Xiphophorus hellerii. The sequence goes on from NC_045681.1 coordinate 25,514,355, forward strand.
CAGATGTTGTCAAACAGCATCTTTATAAGAGCGTAAACCTGCCAGGTTAGAAGATTCAACATGCAGGGTGATGCTAATCAGTTGGATGATAAAAACGCCCGACATGCTATATCTTCGCACATTACTCTAGTAGTCTTTTTTTTTCTTTTAAGAATTTTTTTGGCACTAGTTGCCTTTGTTTGACAGCAATCCGACAGGAAGAGGGCAGGGAGAGAGGAGCGGGGGAGAGAGGCAAGGGGCAAGCAAATCAAGGACAGGACTCGGGACTCCAGACTACCCTGGTCTATAGTCTCTATTTGCAGTGTTAACCACTGCGCCATGCAACGCCCCTATCCCAGTAGTCCTTGGAGGAATTTTTCAGTTTCTATTTGGTAAATTATTTACTTTTTATACAATTTGAGCTGTCTGACAAACTCACCTATTTCACCTGCTTTCATTGTCTTGGAAAAATCAGTTTTGTCACGTGATTGTGACAAGTCGACGCCCTTAAAAAGTCATTGCAGAGTAAAGAATCAACTAGTCGACTACTTCATACTAAGAACCTCAACATCACTAACAGTGTTTAAATATAGATTTATTCAAATCTGTGAGAGGGGGCCCAGGTTAATTGGCTGAGCTTAAAATCAATCACTGATTATTGGCTATTACTTGCCAATAAGTTTGTTGTATTTGTGAACAAACTCAGCTCCAACACAAAGATTACAGATAGCACATATTGTAACCATGGTAACACAACAATCAAACTATCAAGATGATTCTTTACACTTTTACAAAGTAAGCTTCCTAATTAAATCCTAAATTTACAATTTAATATTTCATTTCTACTGAAACACTAAGTAAAATGTTATAGCATTTTCATTCTCAACAAACAAATGCTAAAGTTTTAGATCTATGGTCTGTGTTACAAATCAACCATTTATTGGGGCCCTAGACCTTCAGTAGAAGTCTGGCAGATGTTTTAAGCAGACCTATGAAGACACTGTTGCAATAATCGACTAAACTTAATAAATTTATTATTTCTTCTCACTCAGACTCTAGTTAAAGTATTTTTTCCATGACAGAAGTCATCTACCAACACAGCTATATGGTGTCTTACTTATTTTAACTTGTTTGTATTGCTAAAATTGTATGCTCTGTTTGTATGCACTTGTACAGTAAAGCATTTTGTGATTTCATGAACATTCACCTTATGCTGTGAATGTTCTGTGTGTGCTGCTTCCACACTGAAAAACAAAAATAGTTGAACCAACTTAATTGAATTGCTTCAAGTGGTAAGTTTATCCAACTCAATTTACTAAGTTTATCCAACTCAATATATTATAACCATCCAGCTTATTATTAGAGTGCTCTCTCGAAAGTGTATTTGCGCTGTAGTTCATCTGATGGACTTATTTACATTAACCTGACTTAATTCTTTTGCTTTAGTTATGAAAACTTACTTTCATGTGTTCAATTAACTTAAAAGGTTACACATTTTTAACTTTTAACATTTTACTTTGACTTTATTTGAAACAATTAAATTTCAAATGCCATGTTCATATTCCAAGTCTGACATCATGATGCAAGCTTCAACAGGGAGAGATCCTGTACCAAACAACAGGGTGCTGTGATGGTGCAGCAATAAACATAAGGAGACCTTAGTCCTCGACGGGGCCATCGCATGTTCGATTTCCGGGCTGATGTCATTTGCCGCATGTCTTCCCCCTCTTTCATTACCCACTGTCCTGTCTCACCCTTTTAAAAAACAAATCTTTTATTAGTTTACTTCTTTATTTGAAGTAAGGTAAGGTAATTTTTTTTATATAGCACATTTTCAGCAATAAGGCAATGCAAAGTGCTTTACATGAATTAGAAGGAAATGCAAAGAGTGGCAAAGAGGTTGAGGTCAGGGGGTGTGTTTTGTCTGTCGCCATGTATGATGTGTATGCAGATGTCTTATTACAGCCTGTTCTCCCAAAAAAGTCTCTGATGTGGTGGTATTATCCAAGAGCAAGTCCTTGAGAGTTCAGCCATACTTTGGGAGGGGTGAGGAGATGGGAAGGAGCAGTTTGTTTACATGAACTCTAGGAGATTTGAGATAGCCAGCAAGCTAAGGCCAACACAAGGGAGCCAGATTCAGAATAAACTAATTTTCTTTAGATTGGACAGACTTCAAATTTTCATCTGCCCTAGAGTTTCAACCAGTACATCTCTGTTAAGTCCAATCATCCAAATTAGCATGATTGTTCCCACCAGGCCAGAACTAGCAACTTCTCCATGATCCATTTCATTTCGCTAGTGAGTTTTAGCATCCAGAGTTTGTCCCACAGCATGTCAGTCTGAGTGTTTGCTAGTCAGTCCAATCCATCACAGATCTGTCAATATGCCAGGTGTCCATCAACTCTAAACAGCAGAGATCCTGTTATCATGAATCCAAATAAATCAAGATGATACATTTTCTAGATGAGGGATATATACTCAGAGGTATGTATCCCGCAGTGGGACAAGTGGGCTCTCCTCTGCCCAGTCTTCTCATTGAGAAAATGTTATCAATTGCATTGAGAGACCAGTTAACCAGATCCATTATTTGTAGTTTCGGATAATGTGCAAAGAAAGGCTCTAAAAAAGCAGCACAAAGACAGAGTAAGCAAGGCGAGAATGAGTAGGGAGGGAAGCAGAGGAAAAAAGCGTCCGCCTTCAAAGGGAAAGTAAACTAAGCAACTAAGACTTTGAGTAAGACTGACTTAAATTTGTTAAGTTAAACCAGCTTAATAAGTTCAGTTGGATAAACTTAATTGAATTACTTAAAATTGAAGCAATTCGATTAAGTTGGTTCAACTTTTCTTTTTTCATTGTACAGGATCTTTGAAAAACTAAAATAAGTTAAAACATACATTTAAATTCTAGCTCTATTTTAAGTACAGTGTGAGTGGTAATGTAATTTTAGATATTTTAGTTTTTTAGTTTGGAACGACTTAAAAGTTTGAGCTGACTTTCTGTAGAATTTAGTCAGAGTTTTTAATTATTCATTAGGAAAAAAATTATTTGAGTAAAAGTGGCAAAGTTGTCATGGTAAACACACTTAATAAATTAAGTCATAAAAAATTTGTAAATTGAGTTGGATAAACAAAGAATTTTGTTGGATGATCATAATATATTGAGTTAGATGAGCATAATAAATTGAGTTGGTCAGATGTAGGATACGAAATTGGCATTGAACTCAATTGTTTCAAGTCAAGTCAAAGTAAAAAGTTCCTTAAAAGTAAAAAGTTAAAGATTTGTAACTTTTAAGATAATTGAACACAAAAAAGTAAGTTGTCATCACTAAACCAAAAGAATTAAGTGAGATTAATGTAAATAAGTCTATAACATGAACTACAGCCCAAATACACTTTTTAGTGGTTCAAAAACATGTTAGACAGGGGGAGACCAAAAATAATATTTATCCTGAGTAGAAGTAAATGTTTGATAGATGTCTTTTGATTACTTTCCTTTTTGTTTATTTGTTTTCCATGAACTGGCAAGATTGCTAATTTATTTACTGATTCAGGGTTTAAAAGTTCAAAATGGAACAGATGGAATTGGTATGGTGGACTTTAACCTGAACCAGATACTTCAATAAAACTCCAAACTGAATTTGAATTATAAGCTTTCTTTTCTCTGTATTGTGCCCTGAGATTACTTTATTTGGCATAAGGACAGTATAAATGAACTGATTTAAAGTGATTTCTACCTTTCCATACGGGTGGTGAGTTCAGTGAGGGACTGCAGGAAGTGTGAAGCAGCAGTTGGGGGTGGCTGACGAAGATGCTTCATCTTCCAACCCAGTTCCCTTTGTTGGATGTACCTATCTTGAAGCTTCTGGAACAATTCAGAAATCATCTAAATGAACATGAAAAAAAAACAATGTGGTTATCTGGAACATCACCCATGACCATAAACTATTTATATGCACCTAAAAGCTGTTATCTTAGAAGAAATTTTTAATATATTGTTGGTGTGATGGTAGAGGTTCACCCAGCAATCTGAAGATTGCTGCTTTGATACCCACTTCATCCACCTGTGTTTTGTGTCCTTGGGCAAGGCACTTCACCCACATTGCCTGCTGGTGTTGGTCAGAAGGGACGATGGCATGAAATAGCAGCCGCTCTTCTATCAGGCAGCCAGAGGCAAGTTGTAGCAACCATCCAGTATCTTGCAAGTCATCAGAGTGTGAAAGTGTGCATGAATGGGAATTACTGATTCTGGAGTGTTTTTGAGAATCATTTGAGGTTTGAAAGCACTATGTGAGTCTGATGTCATTATAAGTAAAAAAAGTCCTAAAATACCTATGGTTATAATGGTATTTTAATCCAATTAAAGAAGTTAAAGTTGGCACACATCTCTTAGAAACATGGTATACTGTATGTCTGCAGGGTGGTGCAATGGTGAAGACTCTTATTTAATGGTAAGGTTCCTCATTACCATACCATCCTGGAGTGCTTCTGCATCAAGCCTCTAGAGCAGGGGTCTCAAACTCAATTTACCCGGGGGCCGCTGGATGTAGAGTCTGGGTGAGGCTGGGCCGCATTCACACACACGGTCTCCTCAGCCGAACCTTTCTGATTGCCTATTACCATATTTGGCCGTAGTCAGGCGCTGTAACAGCCGTAATTATGTAGTGTCTCTTTAAGATACTCTAGTATTGATAATGATGTCAGAAGTATGCGCCACGGCTTCTCTGTAGAGAGCGTGGGAGAAACGTGCTAGACGGACATGTTAGCTCCCTAACTTTTTAGTAATGTTACGGGTTGTTTGGACGCTGCTCAATTTTCATGTCTGATAATATAGCAGCCGTTCAACCGGGCTTTGTAAGGTTGGTGAAGAGTGTATTTATTAAAGGACAACACTGTGGAATTCCCAGTACCAGTGTGGTTGTGAGTTTTTGACCGTCCTGACCAATCTGCTGCCTCCTCTCCTCCCTTAAACACAACCCAAGCGTTACAGCACCTAACCTTAATTACGTTACACTGATCAGCGACTTCCGGGTCTAGACTGGATGCTGAAGCACGTGAAGCGGGAGCGACCGCGGAAATTGCGCATGTACCGCATGCAAATAATGACAAATAGAAAATGCAAATAGGCCCGGCCGATGTCCCGCCCCCGAGAGCAATATACTCCACCGTGATTGGTAAGTTCGTTCAGCTCCGCACACAACACTGAAAAGTGCCAATTATATCAAACTCGCGGGCTGCACTAATATTAAACTTTCATATTAAGGCGGGGGCCACAAACTATCGTCCCGAGGGCCGCAGTTGGCCCGCGGGCCGCGAGTTTGAGACCCCTGCTCTAGAGCCTCTGTTCTCTACAAGCCTTTCCTGATTTTTGCTGGATAACTCCAGTTTCCTCACACACTCCAAAACTATGACTGCTAATAGTGATGGGCAATCTGAAGCCAGGCGTGTACCGAGGAAAAAGGAGGCGTGTCAGATGAAGCCCTGCTTCGATGAATGTCATCTTGCTGAAAACCACGTGAATGGCACCAAAGATGTCTCGCATTGCATGGGTCACGTGACTGCTTCATTTTGCGTGTCGGTTTTCAAAATAGAAGCGTGATGAGCCGTGCTGCTTCATGGCATGGGTTGTTGTATTTGATCGCGCATCAGAGGAGTATTTGTCTTCAGCAGTGACCGAAATGAAAAGGAACCTTTTATAGTTCATGTTCAACGATTTTGATGATAGCATTCATCAAAATATAGCTACTGTTTGTTACCAGTCGCAGGGCGTCATCTGACACGCCTCCTTTTTACTCGGTACACGCCTCGAAGCCTGGCTTCAGATGGCCCATCACTACATAGAACAAGTAGACGAGAAATAAACTAGACTCAGTAAAGAAGAACTGAAGTGAAAATGGAAATGAGGCAGAACTAATAGAAAAAAGTAAGGAACACACACAAAAAAATGACAGAACCCAAAGCAAAACTCAAACCACCCCAGATATGACAATTACCATATCTTTATGAGGAATATTATGAGTATTATGAATAATGTGTTAGTTGGTTCACCTTTATCCGGCTTCTTGCAAAAAGCTCCACAATTTCTGTCCTGAACTGGTCTTGATTCTTATTGAGGAAATTATGGACCTGCCAAAAGATGGTGGCAGTTCTTTGTTCCAGTCTTCTACAAGTACAAATTAGTTGTTTAACATCAAAAGTGGTGAATACAATACCTGATATGTGACAGGTCCTGCATAGTGATGAATAGTGAAGACTGGTATTGGGTTCTTTGGTTTGGTATAGAAGGGGTTGGTTGCATGGTGGTAATGGCATTTCTGAAGGAAGGTGTGGTCAGTAGCCTATAAAACCCAAAAGAAGTTTCACCTAAGTTAAAGCTATATTTTTATTTATATACACACACCCACATGCACACACACAAATTGCTTTTCCTCAGTGCCTGGCATTAATTCTGAAAAAATGTTTTGGTTTGTTAGGATTACAAAAATTATTTATGAGTTAAATACCAGAACAATGAGAGATGACTTTTAAAATTAATTTGTTTTTAAACATTTACATACCCAGATAACAATGTCATAGCTTCATCAACTTTTTTTAGGATCATTCACAATACACACACACAACCTCACACGCCCCCGCACACACACACACACACCCACCCACACACACACACACACACACACACACACACATATATATATATAAAACTGTTTTTGCTGCAGTTATCAAGTTTCCAGAGTTCTGGTAGCACAATCCAGAAAGATGGTTCCAGCATGTGGAAGCCCAGTTCCATCTCCATGGGAAAACCACAGATGAGACCAAGTACTTCCATGTAGTTGCTGTGTTGGATTCCGTTTCCACCCGCTGTCTGATGGATCTGCTGAGGAACCCACCAACCGCTAACAAATACAGCGCGCTCAAAGAGAATCTGCTTCGGCTCTACCAACTGTCAGACGCGGAGCGGGCCAATCGTTTGCTCTCTCTGAATGGCTTGGGGCAGTGGTCCCCAACCCCCAGGCCGCGGACTGGTACGGTCCGTGGACCAATTGGTACTGGGCCGCGCAAGAAATAATTAAATACTTCCGTTTTATGTGTTGAGTCTGGAGGATCTTTGATTTTGAAAATCCTTTAACCGGATTCTGTCGTTTACATCTTGTGCGCCAACATTGAGCCCACAAGCAGCAGAATGTGTCGGTCGTCTCTCGGTACGTGGTACTAAAAAGGTTGGGGACCACTGACTTGGGGGATCGCAAGCCCTCCGAGCTGATGGAGAACATGCTGGCATTACTTGGCTCGGGAGATGTTAACTTCCTTTTTATGTATGTATTTCTCCACCAGCTTCCTCCACCTGTTCGCACCGCGCTGGTCATCTCTCCACTGATCCGGACAAAAAATTATCGTTCCCTTGCTGAAGCGGATCAGATTTTCTTGGCTTCCAGGCACTACAGTTTGAATGCTCTTCAGAGAGAGATATGTAGACACCCTTATGAGCTTATGAATTTAATCGGTGGACTGATTTATGACCCTAATTATTGATTGCTTTTAATTTCCGGTGACTGGATATGCCCGCCCCCAAAACAAACATTCCACCCCCCAAAATAAACATTCCTTTGACATCTGTTAGTTCCATCTTTGTGACACTTTGTTTTAGTAAACTCCTTCTGACCTACGAGTTTTAAAAGGAATACAATTAAAGTATGAAAAAACAATAAGTGTTAGATAATCAAGAATAATATACAGTATCTAGCATATACTATACCTAGAGAAGTTTAAATAGATTTGGAATGTTGTAATTACCTCTGGTTTTAAACAGAATGTCTTTCTGATACACAGCGTGAAGCGGGGAGGACTGACCCCAGTCCTGCTCAACATGCCATCGTGTGAGGGGGTAAAAGCCCCTGGTGCATTATTTACGGTAGCACAAAAACCTCTCTGCTTTTGTTTCTTTCTTTCCTTCTTAGACTAGGATTACCGCCTCAGAGCAAAGGTTGCTTTTGTGCATTTAGATGTGGAATACCTCGCCATGGCCACAGACCAACTGATCGACCAGGATATTCTGGCCTTCAAAGCGGCTGAATCCAGTTTGCATTTAGAGGCGGTCTCTTTTCATGAGTGTGGCGCAACCCTTCTTTGCGACTTCTCGACTGGCAAATAACGGTCTTTGGTCCCTTCTGTTTGTTCCTGAAGATATGGTGTTGATGGTCCTTCAGTTTTGTCATGGTTCTCAACTGTTCTGTCGCCCAGGTATTACCAAGACTTTGACAGTGGTTCAGTCATGATTCTAGTGGCCTACGCTGAGAAAGGACACACATTAGTTTGTGTCAGCATATGCCACCTGTTCCAGAGTATAGTGCTCTCGACACCCTCAAGCAGGTCTGCTGAGATCTCTACCGACTCCACATTGGCCGTCTTAATGGATTTTGTCACTGGCCACCTCCATCTCAAGGTAACACTGTAATTCTTACTGTGGTTGATAGGTTCTCCAAGATCCCGTTCCTCGCAGGTTGCCTTCAGCCCCTGATCTCGCTGATGTGATGGCCCGAGAACTGTTCAGACTTCTTTGGGTTCCCCTAACATCTTATCTAATAGAGGACCACAATTCATCTCCCACTTTTGGGGAGAGTTTTGCACTCTTCTCAGCATTGACATCAGTCTCTCTTCAGGTTTTCATCCTCAGACTGATGGCCAGACAGAGAGGATGAATCAGAAGTCTAAGTTGTGCATCCTTTGCATGGATGCTCCCAATTGGTGGTCCCAGAATTTACCTTGTCTGTCCTCCCAGCTCCTGGAAAACAAGTCCACACCATAATCCCCCCTCTACCAAGCTTTACATTTGGCAGAATGCAGTCAGACAAGTACCAGTCTCCTGGCTACTGCCAAACCCAGACTCGTCCATCAGATGGCCAGATGGAGAAGCGCGATTCTTTACTCCAGAGAACACGCCTCCACTGCTCGAGAGTCCAGTGGTGATATGCTTTACACCACTGCATCTGATGTTATGTACTCGGTGATGTATGGCTTGGATGCAACTGCTCCACCATGGAAACCCATGAAACTCTCTGTGCACTGTTCCTGAGCTAATCTGAAGGCCACATGAGGTTTAGTCTTGACTCTGTAGAAAGTTGGCGACCTCTTCACACTATGTGCTTCACCATTTGCTGACCCCGCTCAATCAATTTAAGTGACCTACCACTTTGTGGCTGAGTTGCTGTCGTTCCCAAACACTTCCATTTTTTAGAATGCATCTAACAGTTGACTGTGGAATATTTAGGAGCAAGGAAATTTCACCGGTGGCAGGTGGCATCCTGTCACAGTACCAGTTCCACACTGGAATTCACTGAGCTCCTGAAAACGTCTTAAAGAAAGAATTCTGGATCTCCACAAGTCTGACATTATAAGATGTCTGAAGATGCCATGTTTATCTATTCAAACAATCATATGCAACTCTAAACAGTGTGGCAAAAACCAGCAATCCAACTATTCAGAAGAGAGAGATGTCGTGTCCCATAATTCTGTGTTTGTGCGCAGCTGCTTAGACTAATTAAGAAAATAACTTTGTATGTGGATGTTCGCACCTGTGAGATGCATGTTTGATCATCCAATATGCGGAGGATGCCATTTGGTCTGGAGGAGATCAATTCCAGACAGGAGTGAAAGTTCTCAAGTTGAACTGGATGCCAAGGAATCTGCTCTTTATTGTACTCCTCCTGCAAGACACACACAATTACACCGTACAGTTTAAGTAGTGAGATACACAGTACTATAAGTAGTTGATTTTAATTTTTCTGGTTTACCTGTTCCTGAGAAAGTAGAGTTTTGTTGAGAAAATTCTGCAACTGCTCATTGGCAAAGTTGATACACAGTTGCTCAAAGCTGTTCACTTCAAGATCCTTCACAAAGGGCAAAATAAAAGAGATGTAACTTACATCACCCCCCAAAAAACATATCCAGTGATGTATCTGAAGGTCCCAGGGTTAGAAAGTTGATTACCAACCTCAAAGCCGTAAATGTCTACAACACCAACAGTGCTGTCCATCTCTGTTGGGCTTAGCCAGTCATTAATTTTCTCCAACAACCAGTCAAACAAAACTGAATACAAAGCTTTGGCAATTGCATTTCTAGAGAGGAAAGGAAAACATGTATAAGCCTGCTTCCATCCAGAATTTCCAATTTACTTCATGACTTCAAAAAAATGAAGTCATGAAGTAAACATAAAATTGCAGGGGTGTGCTGTGGTGGCGCAGGGGGTTAGCCCCACGTTTGGAGGCCTTAGTCCTCGACGCGGACGTCGAGGGTTCGACTCCCGGTCCCGACGACCTTTGCCGCATGTCTTCCCCCCTCTCCTCACCCTCCTTCCTGTCTGCCTACTGTCGAAAAAATACGAGCCACTAGCGCCGCAAAAACTCTTCGGAGAAAAAAAAAACATAAAATTGCAACAGTTGGGCTTCATACCCAACTTTATATGCATATCTGCTAAATTTACTTAAATTAGGCCCAAGCAGTGAAGGTCTATTGCTGCAAAGGCCTATTGTATCTCTTTTCTGCCCAAAAATGGAAATTTGAGATCCTAAACATATTCAAAGACTCACCAAACTTCACCCAAAATCGTCCCCCATCTGAAATGTAACTTTTTTAATGTGATCAAAAAATCTATTAAACTAAATGGTATTAATTTAATGGCTCATTGGCAAAGTTGATACACAGTTGCTCAGATAGATTGGACATTGTAGAGATTTTAAACATTGTAGAGATATGAAGGTAGATCCTCTTCAAGTCAAGAAAGGAAGTCTTTTGAAGGTATGTCCTAAAATGTACAGGGAGCCAGGGCAAAGGGCAAATTTAGGCTATTTTTGACGTTTACACATCTCAAACTTTACCACCCTCCAAGTGATTATGAGCTATAAGCTTCATCTCTCATTGCATTGTGCTGGTAAGGGATCCAAATTTTAAGTTTTTGAGCATGTTTCTGAGTCAAGTGGCAAAAGTGGCATACTCACCAAAGCAAACAAAATGCTACACCTTTCACCCAGAAAGACTAAATTGCACCAAACTTTGTATGAGTCATTTCTGTTCAACCAAACTTGCAAACTGAAGATAAAATTATGAACAACTATTTCAGTGTTGAAAAATAAAATATGCCCTGATGACATTATGTCTTTAATGTATGTACAGTAGGTTAACAAATATAATGATGTTCTTGGTGATGCAGGCAGAAATAAAATGCTGAAATCATCTAAAAATTATTTTTTTACAGTGGAAAAGCCTTGACCAAAGACCTTATTTGCATATAACTTATAACGTCAAAATGTCTTTGCTATTTAGTTTATGTACAACTAAACTAGAATGCATCAAGTTATTTTAGGTTTGCAATACTTGCAATACTTCACACAACGTAACGTCATTTTTATATGTTGCAATAATTTATCCTATTGAGGCAATTGGTTTGCATAGATTTAAGTGAACACAACTTATTTTTCTTGATACTGTAGCATGTGTCATGTAATGAAGGTTCTGGAGAGACTGGCCTTAGCCCTTCTCAGGACTCAGGTGAAGTCAGGACTGGAGGTCCTGACTTAAAGATGCTGTTATCTACCTGTGGCAACGAGTTATGTTTTATTTGGTCTCAGGAGAAATCTTTGATTTCTCCAATGCTTTTAACACCATTCACCATTCAGCTGCTGCTGCTGGATAACAAACTGTGAGTTATGGGTATCAAGAGCTCAGTGATCTCCTGGATGGCTGACTACCTGACAAGCAGAGAACAGTTTGTCCCTCTGGAAAGGGCTCTATCTGATATGGTGGTCAGCGATACAGGGCCTTCTCAGAGCACTATGCTTTTTTGTCTGTCTTTTTCTCTCCACCTTACACATGACTGACCCCCAGTACAACACAGAGTAATGCCGCCTACAGAAGTTCTAAGATGACTCGGGGAAGTCATATGGGGAGAGTAGGGTGAATACTCTTCCCACTGTAACTAACTGATAGAAAACTTTGCGGATTGGACTGAACTGAACAACCTGAGGCTGAATGTGAGCAAGACTGGAGAGATATACTTCACAGCCACAGGGATTAGGGGGAGGAAGTGGAGGTGTTGGAGCACTATAAATATCTGGATGTCTAACACTAAGGCTGTGTACATGAAAGGAATAAGGAGACTCTACTTCTAGAGGAAGGTTCAACGTTTTAATGTCTGCAACAAGATATTGGAGATCTATCAGTCTGTTATCTGCAGCATCATCATTTTCACGGCTGTTTTTTGGGGGAAACCTTCCTTGCCATCAATTGTTACATTTGTTGTGGGGGCAGAGGCTGTCTCAAGACTAATATGGGCCAACAAAAGAATAACAACAACAAAAGAAAGAAGATCACAGTTTTCTTAGTGATAAATAAGGTAGTGAGAACCATATGAACTGAAATGTCTCGGTGGTGAAGTCATCTAAGTTGCCCAACAAACTAAGGGGATAGATTTAATATTTAAGATGATTTAAAGTCTAAATCAGGCAGGGGTAATAATTCTTTTGTGCCTTACTATATGTATAATTGCTTGCAGGGAAGTCCTTAATTAGTCAAGCTCAGAACTGTCATTTCTACAGTAGAATAAGTTTTAGTAACAAAAAAAGGGAACACTAACTGACATGACTCTGGGCCTGCTGCTGCTCTGCCAAGACAGGAAATGAGTCAGACTCATTAGTCACCTTGATTCTATGGCACTTTCCACAGACAGGGGGCAGTAGATGCGATCATAGCTGGTTTCCTAAAACAAAAACAAACTGTTTGCTCATGCGTATCAAGGTGGGTCTAATTGCTTAACAAAAAGCTACTTACTGTGACTTTGTGAGTGATTACTGTTTGAAGGGTTTCACATGAAATCTGTAACAAGGACCCAACCCTTCTGGCCTCTGCCTCACTGAAGATACGAGCCACCTCAAATGACTCACTCTGAAACAGCACCAACAAAGGTATGATATGAATGCCTTGCATCTCATTCTGACTGTGTCATTTAAAGACACATACCTCATATGAGCTGAAACAGATGTTACCAAGATGCAGAATAGAGGAGAGGATGGCCCAGATGTTGGAGATTTGATTTGCATGTAGGCCAATAGTCTCCAAACATTTAAGCAAAAGTTGAAAGTCTTGTTTTTCCTGTTTCCCTTTCAAAGCACAGGCACCACCCTACATGGTATAAGAAAAGTTGAAACATTTATAATAAGTGAAAATAAAAAAATACAACAGAAAAAACAAGAATTGATATGTTGTTGGTCTCATTTACTTGATTTAGGTAGTAATAAGTCTCAGCCCCCTGCAGGTACAGCTTCTCTTTGTCCCAGTCGTTCATACCTTCCAGCAGTTCATAGAACACATGATAGTTCCTCTCCTTATTGGCCTAAATTATAAATTAGGCAATAATTTAATTTTATTTGAATGTGCTGATTTACAATCACTTATAAGGCACAAGAGAGAAAGCAAAGATTTCATTGCATTGTTTGTAAAATGCTGTCTCACTATGTTCACTACAGTCAAATTAATTCTAGTTTAAAGATATTTTAAATTGCATACTTTAATTTATCTTAGACAAAGATTTGGACTGTGAACAGCCCATGCTGCAGGTACAGCTTAAAATTTTGAGATTTTAGCTTCAACTATAGAAACAACAATGGATGCAGCACCTGTGACAATAGGTGCCTCTACTTCTGAAGGTTGGATAAATAATTATCAAAATAAAATAAAGTGGAGAAAAAAATCATTAAGAATAGAAAAAAGATCCCTTATTATACCTCAAATATTCTGCAGCTTTAAATGTTTAATATGTAGTAATATTTATGGTTGCAGTTTAGTTTGATTTTGCTCATAGTGGTGTTATTAATTACTGTTTAATCATATTACACGCTATCCATCAGTGTTCTAAAAGATACCTGTCAGTTAATCTTATTTTGAGATATTGTGGAAATGTGCTGCCCCTCTTATTTTAGTCCTAACAATAATATGTCATGCTGTATTATATGGACATTGAGACTTCTGTTGAGCTGTAGCTGTGAACTAGGAAAAAACATAAATGTTCTCCAGGGTAATTTATGTGTTAGGTGAAGTGCATTTAATAATTGGTTAAACATATGTCCAACTGTAATGGAGTTGTAGGCAGGAATGAAACTAGTTTTAAATTCTTGCCGGTACTATGATGAAAATCGTCAGTGGCTCATTGTGTGAACCAAAATAAATAAAATCATAATATTTTACTGTACATGCTACCTTTCTGGATAACGCAAAAAGTAGAAGCACTTCACAATGTGGAAAACATATACTGTATTTTGGTTCTGCCGTACGGGGTCGAAAGTAATAAGTTATATTTAGAATAGAATAGAATAGAATTCAACTTTATTGTCATTGCACTGTCACAAGTACAAGCAACGAGATGTAGTTTGCATCTATCCAGAAGTGCTCTACGAGATATAAATATTTATTTACAGATGTACAAGACTATGTATGTATGGACTATAAGGGGTTATAGCAAGAGATATAGATATTGTGTATAAATATAAATATGGGAGCTATATGCACAGATTATACAGATTATACAGAATATACAAGAATGTTAGGGAATGGATTATAGATAAATAATGGTAGATAAAATTTACAGGTTGTATGTGTGTGTGAAGAAAACAGTCCATGATGTGTGTGTGTGTGTGTGAGGATAGTCCATGTGTTATTGTTGTATGAGAGGATAGGGGAGTACAGTCCTTATAGTTTATGTTTTATGTCGGGAGGCGTTCAAAAGCGTGACAGCTGTGGGAAAGAAGCTGTTCCGGTGCCTGGTGGTTCTGGTCCGTAGGCTTCTGTAACGCCTCCCAGAGGGCAGGAGGGAAAAGAGTGTGTGTGCTGGCTGAGTGGAGTCCTTTGTGATTTTCCCGGCCCTTTTCAAACACCGCTTCCTGTAGATGTCCTTGATGGCAGGGAGCGGTGCCCCGGCGATATACTGGGCAGTTTTCACCAACCTCTGCAGCGCCTGCCGGTCGGAGACAGAGCAGTTCCCGTACCAAGCTGTAATACAGTTGGTGAGGATGCTCTCAATGGTGCAGCGGTAGAAGTTCGTGAGGATCTCTGAGGACAGGCGGTTCTTCCTCAGGGTCCTCATGAAGAAGAGGCGCTGATGCGCCTTCTTAATGAGTTTGGAGCAGCTGGTCGTCCAAGTCAGGTCCTCGGAGATGTGGACTCCCAGGAACTTAAAGGTGTCCACACGCTCCACCACTGTCCCCTTAATGTGGATGGGTGGATGTGGGTCAGCGTTCCTCCTGAAGTCCACGATAAGCTCCTTGGTCTTCTCGGTGTTCAGCTGCAGGTTGTTTTTGTCGCACCACTCAGCCAGACGGTCTACCTCCTCCCTGTAAGCGGCCTCGTCATTATCTCTGATGAGGCCGATCACTGTGGTGTCGTCTGCGAACTTGATGATGGCGTTAGAGCCATGGACAGGTCTGCAGTCGTAGGTGAAGAGGGAGTAGAGGAAGGGACTCATCAAACAGCCTTGTGGCACTCCGGTGTTTATGATGATGGTGGATGAGAAGTGGTTGTCCAGCCGGACATGTTGAGGTCGACTGGTCAGGAAGTCGAGCAACCAGTTACACATGAGTGGACTGATGCCGAGGTCTGTGAGTTTGGTAATGAGTTGTGATGGGATGACAGTGTTGAATGCTGAACTAAAATCTAAGAACAGCAGTCTGGCGTAAGTGTTCTTACTGTCCAGGTGAGAAAGGACAGAGTGCAGCGCTATAGAGACTGCGTCCTCTGTGCTCCTGTTCTGCCTGTATGCAAATTGGTGGGGGTCTAGTGTGGGGGGGAGACAGGATCTGAGGTGTGCTAGGACCAGCCGCTCCAAGCACTTGGTAATGATGGGGGTAAGGGCTACCGGGCGGTAGTCATTGAGTCTGGTTGGGTTGGGATTCTTGGGGATTGGGACGATGGAGGTAGACTTGAAGCAGGTCGGTACCACAGCGCGGGCCAGGGACAGGTTGAAGATGTCCGTCAGCACTCCTGCCAGCTCCCCAGAGCACGTTCTGAGGACACGTCCAGGTATGCCATCAGGACCCGCAGCCTTGTGGGATTTAATCCTGCTCAGAGCCTCTCCTACGTCAGTGGGGAGGAAAGTCAGTGGCTGTTGGCCTGGGGTGGTAGCTGCTTTGGTTGCAGTTGTGGTATTCCCTCTCTCAAAACGAGCATAGAAGTTGTTAAGTTCGTTGAGGAAGGAGACATCAGTAGAAGCGGGGGTGGTATTGGGGTTCTTGTAGTCTGTGAGAATCTGAAGGCCTTGCCACATACGTCGGGGGTTGGCGTTAGAAAAATGTTCCTCCACCTTCCTTTTGTAGTGGTGTTTGGCCTTCTTGATTCCCTTCTTCAGCTCAGCCCTGGCTGCACTGTAAGTCTGTGCATCCCCTGACCTGAAGGCGATGTTGCGGGCCTTCAGCAGGAGACGAACGTCTCGGTTCATCCAGGGTTTCTGGTTGGGGTACATGGTAATGCGTTTGCAGGTGGTGACACGTTCTATGGTGGTGGAAATATGGTTCAGTACAGATGAGGCGTACTGATCCAAGTCTGTATAGTGGAAAATAGTCCAATCTGTATTCCTGAACCAGTCCTGGAGCACAGCGTCTGAGCCCTCTGGCCACACCTTTACTGTCCCCACGGTAGGTTTCACACGTTGGATGAGTGGTAAGTACCGAGGTGTGAGGAACAGGGAGAAATTTTTTTCTTTCGGAAATTTTTATTGTTACTTTAAGCATTTAAAACATTACATATTACAATTATACAGAAATTTTCAAAAATTTACAAATTCATCAGTTTACACTAAAAGAAACTAAGAACAAGAATATAAAATACAAAATCTCTGTGTGTTAAAAGTTGAGCAAGACCGGGGTGACTCCTTCCAAAGTCCGGGGCAGCCCCGACCTTCCAAACAGCGCTGGTGCTCAGAGGGGAAGCCTGCCCTGAAGCTCCTTCCCTCCTGCCTCACCCGGAGAGCCAGGCCGCCGCTGCTTGGACCTCTGCTCGTGGAGCGCCGGCTCCTTCGTCCACGGAGGCGCAGGCGATTCTTCTTGGTGGCTGTGTCCTTGGCGCGCCACCTGTAGCCCTTGATGTTTCTCTTTTTTCTGCCGCCATCCGGATCACAGCCACGGGGGGGCATCTGCCTGCGCCTGCTCACCAGCAAGTTTCTGGAGGTCCAAATGGCGTCTTTGATGGTGGCTAGGGTGAGCCACATCTCAGCAAAGTCCTTTTGCACTCCCACAGCAGGTGCCTCACCGACTTCGGCGCGTCGGGGGGGGGGGGTGTGTACACTGCAGTGAGGATGATCGAGGTGAATTCCCTTGGGAGGTAATAAGGTCTGCATTTGACCATTAAAAACTCCACATTCTGTGAGCAGTGACTCTCGGTAGTAGCAGAGTCTGTGCACCAAGCTTTGTTAATATAAATGCACAAACCTCCGCCTCTGGTCTTGCCGGACTCATCTGCTGTCCTGTCGGCTCGGTGTGTGTGGCGTCCACTTAGCTGGATAGCATTGTCCGGGCAGCTGTTGTTTAGGCATGTTTCAGTGAAAAACATGACATTTGAGTCCATAATCCGTCTGTCACTCGTGATGGATAGTCGTAACTCGTCCATTTTATTAGCCGGAGAACGGACATTGGCGAGGAAAATGCTGGGTAAAGGGAGCCGATGTGGTGTTAGCTTTAGCCTAGCTCGCACCCCTCCACGCTTACCCCGCCTTTGTTTACGTTCTCGTCGCGGCCTGCGTACACTTCCACCCGGCCGGGAGAAGTGAGCAGCCTCCGGTGTTCTGGAGATCTCTGGGATGAGTCGGAGATCGGCGATCATAGAGTCAAAATTGTAGCTCCAAAGCTACAATTTGCTGTTAATTACAATTTGTCTAATTTGTCCTTTAAGCTGTTTACAGTTTGAACTGTTTTAATCTGAACTTTTACTTCTTTGTTTGTTAGAATAATGTTACTCTGTTGCATATGAAATTATATTAGTTATTGAGTAAAGAAAAACATAACACACTAGAAAAAAATGGCAATGGTATTTCAGCTGGATTTCTTTTACATGGAAAGCTGTATCTCTGACTCCTTTGACCTAATCATGATGATCTTGTGTCAGATGACAGATAACTAGTTGGTCTCACTTGCTTTAAAGTGCCAAGAGTTTTTGGTGGAGGGTGTGGGTGTGGCCGTAGTGGCGGGGCGAAGTCACAGGCAAAGCCGTTGCTATACGTTTGGCTCTAAATTCCACATATTTCAGCCGAGCTGCACCAAACTCACTGTGATCGATCCTTGCTCAACAACCCCCTAGAATATTTAATAAACCAGCCCTCAAGCCATGCTTTGATGGATAAACATGAAATTGAATACACATATAAATTGTGACAGGACCTAAGAAAAGGTTTCCGAGTGCCATGGTCTAAATCCCACGGAAGTTGGTCATTTTGGATCAATGTCGCCATGTTGTCTGTTACACATGTTGTATCTGAACAAACTTCTCCCACAGCTTTTAACTTACAGACTTTACAATTATTCAGCACAGTCTTGAGGCATGAAAGGTCAATAGCTATCGAAATGTTTTTTGTACATCAAAGCTTGTGGGTGTGGCCAACCGTCAAAACTTGCAATTCGCCATGAAACATCAAAGTGGAATAACTTCCCTGCATAAGCTCCTGGCTTCATCAAACTTTCCTTATATCATCATAGATCAGAACTCATCACATTCACATGTTGACCAATTGGTGGCATCACCTTAGCCAGACCCCCTTTCAACAGGAAGTCACCTTTTTTCCAACTAGTTCTCTTCCTTTTACTGTATGGTTCACGCAGATTTATACCTGTGTTTAATGAAAGAGAACAACATGATGGTAAATCCTTCTCTCAACACTGGCTGCTAGCTGGAGCGTGTGGACGCGGTTGAATGGCGAATTCCAGTCCCTCGCCGTTTGTCTACGGTTGTCTCTAAATCAGACATGTATCATCTGATTTGCACCAAAGTTCACATGATTTACCGGAATGCGGGAGAGCATTGACGATGGCGAGTGGGTGGGGTAGCTGGTGCTCTGGCTGTCGCAACGAGGCCAGAGTGGTGCTGAACTGTGAGGACCCCAATGATGCTTGCAGCTCTAATATGTGCTTGCCTGCAACATGCACAGGCTGCTGATTCAGCATGATGTTGACTGATAATCCCTCTACGCAAAATTATAATGTAAAAATGCTGAATAGTAATCAGAATTAGAAAAATGGAACTCAAGATGTGGAAATGAAAGCCTGGCTAAAGAAAGACATACTCTGAACATTCATATGTTAGAGCACACACAGAACTTTAACCAGTTGCTTTAAAGTAACTGGATTATTTGAAGTAAGCCAGAATTAAAGATGTATAACTATTACATACATAGATCTGTATATTAGCATTCAGTGATTTGGAGGAGACAGATGTCCATCTCCAACCCTTCACTGTTGGACCCTTCCTCCCAAGAAATGTTGGAGTCATTATTGCTTCCTATGGCTCAAAAAATCTGGTTGCAGTAATTAGTAAAACTCGTTCCGATGACAAAAACAATTTTCCCTGAACCCTTTGAAAGAAATGGCAACATTTAAATAGGCATGTAATTAGTCAGGGCAGTGTGATCAATGCCGGATTTCTTAAGCAGTAGCTGCACTACAGCATGCTTAAAATGAGCAAGAATCACACCAGCAGACAGACTCCAATTAATAATGGCAAGAACAGACTGTCCTTTACTAGAAAGTAATTCTTTAAAAAATGTAGAGTGACAGAATCAAGGGGAGTCCTGAGCATGTAACATATCCAAACCATCCTCTAATAATGAAAGAGCCACACATTCAAACTATGTAAAAACAACAGCAAATGGGACCAAAACAGAGGGATCAGATTCAGGAGCTGTGATAAAAGCTCTTATGATGGTAATTTTTTAAATAAATAAAAAATATACAATGTACATTTCAGGAGATGGCTCCAAACAAGCATTCTTTGGAATCTTATTCAGTCAGTATCGTTAAATATCAAACGTGAGTTTATGGCCATTGGAGGAAAATGTTAAGCTTTTATTATCCTCTTAGGTTTAGTTGTAAATATGACATTGATAAGTGTCTGACTAGGTCTTGCCGTATGAGTTGAACCTTTTTAGGATATTGTGAAAGTCAAACTGAATCTACACTGCTCAAAAAAATAAAGGGAACACTCAAATAACACATCCTAGATCTGAATGAAAGAAATATTCTCATTGAATACTTTGTTCTGTACAAAGTTGAATGTGCTGACAACAAAATCACACAAAAATCATCAATGGAAATCAAATTTATTAATCAATGGAGGCCTGGATTTGGAGCCACACACAAAATTAAAGTGAAATAACACTACACGCTGATCCAACTTTAATGTAATGTCCTTAAAACAAGTCAAAATGAGGCTCAGTATTGTGTGTGGCCTCCACGTGCCTGTATGACCTCCCTACAACGCCTGGGCATGCTCCTGATGAGGTGGCGGATGGTCTCCTGAGGGATCTCCTCCCAGACCTGGACTAAAGCATCCGCCAACTCCTGGACAGTCTGTGGTGCAACGTGACGTTGGTGGATGGAGCGAGACATGATGTCCCAGATGTGCTCAATCGGATTCAGGTCTGGGGAACGGGCTGGCCAGTCCATACCTTCAATGCCTTCATCTTGCAGGAACTGCTGACACACTCCAGCCACATGAGGTCTAGCATTGTCCTGCATTAGGAGGAACCCAGGGCCAACCGCACCAGCATATGGTCTCACAAGGGGTTTGAGGATCTCATCTCGGTACCTAATGGCAGTCAGGCTACCTCTGGTGAGCACATGGAGGGCTGTGCGGCCCTCCAAAGAAATGCCACCCCACACCATTACTGACCCACTGCCAAACCGGTCATGCTGAAGGATGTTGCAGGCAGCAGACCGCTCTCCACGGCGTCTCCAGACTCTGTCACGTCTGTCACATGTGCTCAGTGTGAACCTGCTTTCATCTGTGAAGAGCACAAGGCGCCAGTGGCGAATTTGCCAATCCTGGTGTTCTCTGGCAAATGCCAAGCGTCCTGCACGGTGTTGGGCTGTGAGCACAACCCCCATCTGTGGACGTCGGGCCCTCATACCATCCTCATGGAGTCGGTTTCTAACCATTTGTGCAGACACATGCACATTTGTGGCCTGCTGGTCATTTTGCAGGGCTCTGGCAGTGCTCCCCCTGTTCCTTCTTGCACAAAGGCGGAGGTAGCGGTCCTGCTGCTGGGTTGTTGCCCTCCTACGGCCTCCTCCATGTCTCCTGGTGTACTGGCCTGTCTCCTGGTAGCGCCTCCAGCCTCTGGACACTACGCTGACAGACACAGCAAACCTTCTTGCCACAGCTCGCATTGATGTGCCATCCTGGATGAGCTGCACTACCTGAGCCACTTGTGTGGGTTGTGGAGTCTGTCTCATGCTACCACGAGTGTGAAAGCACCACCAACATTCAAAACTGACCAAAACATCAGCTAGACAGCATAGGTACTGAGAAGTGGTCTGTGGTCCCAACTGCAGAACCACTCCTTTATTGAGTGTGTCTTGCTAATTGCCAATAATTTCCACCTGTTGCCTATTCCATCTGCACAACAGCAGGTGAAATTGATTGTCAATCAGTGTTGCTTCCTAAGTGGACAGTTTGATTTCACAGAAGTTTGATTTACTTGGAGTTATATTGTGTTGTTTAAGTGTTCCCTTTATTTTTTTGAGCAGTGTATATACTTGTGAAATGCCAAGTCTTTCCACTGAGAAAACAGTTACATAGTTTCTTATATGTATGCATATAAAAGTAACAACTGACTTGTGATTAGAATTCAGTAAGATAATGCTAAAATCTTTCAATTTGTGCCAAACTTACTGTAGATATATACACCCCTCAGAAATGAAGAGGTTTGAAGTAGTACTAACAGTGAAAATCTAGAATATATATTCTATGCATTCAAATCTTTTCTTGTATTTTGTATTTTCAAGACCAACGCCTCTGACATATTACAGTTTCTGTCAAAAATGTTTTTTAGACAAAGCAGACTTACCTGAAAGACAACCCTCGACTTCTCCAAGAGATAGTTAGACAGTGAGGTTCCTACAACAACTCCACTGTCAACCAGGAGGCCAAATTAAAAAAATAGCTGCAATCAATTTTACCAGTCATGATAAGAGATCAATCTACAAATATTCCTGAATTAAGTAATAATTGGTGGACTTACTGGAGTATGTGAATGTGAAGATACTTGCCAAATCGGCTGGAGTTGTTGTTAAGAATGGTCTTGGCATTCCCAAAGCTTTCCAAGATGGGAAAGGCTTCCATCGGCTAATTAAGAAATGAAAACAAGTGCACATGAAAGCAAAAATGATAACTGATTTTTTTTTTTACAACTTTGAATTACCTGTCTTAGGTTGTCATTTCTGTCCTGACACATTGAGCTGAGGTAATGGACTATATGCTTCATAGCTTCAGTCTTTCCAGAACCACTCTGTCCACTGAATAACAAGAAATGTTTTGGTCAAATTATCATAGAAAACCTGAGGAGAAATAGCTTCCTAAACTTAAGAGACTCTTCAAAATCTTCAAAGAAATATTAGAATTGAATCTATAAAAGTATCAATCATTTGTCAAAATACCTAATAATGGAGTTAAGAAATGACAGACTCTGTTTTTGATAACAGAGCCTATCATGACTTCTCAGCCTAACTAGCATGTCCACAGATAATGATGGATAAACAGTTTTTCTGGAAGAGTAAGGTGGTTCTCCATACTGAGCAGGACATACAGGAGCTTGATTGACAGCTCTAAGACCCTCCTACTGACTCTTATTGGTTGCTGTTGACCAATTGCTTTTGATGTATTTCTTCATAGGGCAATGGAAGCACTGGAAGGAGCTCAATCTTTTCACAAATGTTCTGTCTCATACCAAACTGTCACAACATAGTCACAGTTTTAAGGTCAACGTGTGTATATATATATACAGTACAGACCAAAAGTTTGGACACACCTTTCTAATTCAATGGGTTTTCTTTATTTTCATGACTATTTATAAGGCAAGAAATCCCACTTATTAACCTGACAGGGCACACCTATGAAGTGAAAACCATTTCAGGTGACTACCTCTTGAAGCTCATCAAGAAAATGCAGAGTGTGTGCAAAGCAGTAATCACAGCAAAAGGTTGCTACTTTGAAGAAACTAGAATATAAGGGGTATTTTCAGTTGTTTTACACATTTTTGTTTAGTGCATATTTCCACATGTGTTATTCATAGTTTTGATGCCTTCAGTGTGAATCTACAATGTCAATAGTCATGAAAATAAAGGAAACTCATTGAATTAAAAGGTGTGTCCAAACTTTTGGTCTGTACTGTATATACAGTATATATATATACACAGTATATATATATATATATATATATATATATATATATATATATATATATATATATATATATATACACTGCTCAAAAAAATAAAGGGAACACTTAAACAGGTGTTTAACACTTAAAGTGTTCCCTTTATTTTTTTGAGCAGTATATATATATATATATATATATATATATATATATATATATATATATATATATAATAAGTACATACCGTATGTACTTATTATATAAGTACATATGGACCATACTTATGTTGTGCTTGCTTTAAGGCAGATGTTTGGGCACAAATTCCAGTCATAAATATTTTGTGCTAGTAAATCAGACTGTATGAACTGAGTTTTGAACCCTGTATAGTAAAGTGGCAGTATTTCAGTTTTGTCCATGCATAAATTGGAATATGTCTGTGTAAAATGCATGAGATATGAATGTTGTGCTTGCGACTCAGAATGCGGAGTTGTTAATAAGTTATGCCATTTTGTAAAACCAGGGCCATGTAGAGACCTTCGGAGGGGCAGGGACTCAAAGTTAAAAAGGGGCTGGGTGTGCTGTGGTGGTGCAGGGGTTAAGCACAACCCACATATGTGGGTGACCATCGCAGGTTCGATTCCCAGCCTGTCGACCTTTGCCGCATGTCTTCCCCTTCTCTCATTACCCACTTTCCTGCCAATTAACTATCAAATAAAGGCCCCTAGAGTAAAAAAAAAATATTTAAAAAAAAAGTTAAAAAGGGGCACACTGTGTAAGATCTTAAAACTCTGTACAACAATATAGCAACAACTCATATTAATCAAGAATATCATATTTAATCAGATCATACTGTATCATTGTCATCATGTGGAGATTAATGCAAAGCAAATGTAGGCTATATTTTCCCTGATAAAGCTCCTGACTTACTGGAGGGCTTTGTTGATCTGAGACTGTATTTTTAAACAGATCATAGGAGAGAATGCCACTGGTTATGAAGTATGTTGTGAAACATGTTTATTTTACTGAATAAACACTGATAATATCTGCAGGGTGTCCCCCATTGTATTATAAGCCTTGCTAGCCACCAGGCTTTACTTGTGCCCCTGCCAGGCTAAGCATTGCTTATTTAAATTTTTTTAAATGTTTGCATTTCTAAGACTTTATAATTGGTGTCCAGGTGTTAATCTTCCAATGACACATAATTATCAAGTGATATTTTCAAGTTTCTTGACAACTTGAACACTGGATGAATGACTGCCCGAGTGCCCCAAACACCGACTGATAGCAACTTGGCAGCAGACTGCTTTAATGATCAAAAAAGCTCAGAGGGGTTCACTCTATGTAATTTTTCAATGTAAGCACTTCTGAGATCTAGAATCGTAATGTTGAGAGGTAAATTATTGTCATTAGATTTTGTCATTCAACAAGATCTTGAGAAACATCCATGCATTTAAGTTTAGTCAATTATTGCAACAGTGTCTTCATCAAGACACTGCTTAAAAAATCTACCAGACTTCTACTGAAAGTTTAGTATGGATCCACATCAGAGAGTGTTAATTTAACTCTTCTTGGAGAGTTGGTACCTTAACTCTAGTTAAGTGTCAAATATCAAATCTGCCTGGAGTTAGTCATTTAACAAATATTAACACTAACTCTTATTAGATGTTCAACAGAAACATGAACTGGGTAATGATGGCACTGAATACCAGGTTGGCCTGTTGTGTACTGTAATATCCAGCAATCTACCTGTGTTAAAAGAAAATTTACTATATCATATTACATGAACTGCAAGCATTACTTTCTCCACCTTGTACTTTGAACAATTTCATGTATGTTGAATTGAAGAAAAATGTATTAAGCACACTGTTTTTTTTGCATCAAAAGCTACAGGGTGAATCTGTTCAGTCATTATTAGTCCGAGGGCAGCCTATACTATTTATTTTTGCTAAATTGTTGTTAGCTAAATAAGATTGTGATTGGACAATGTCATCTGAATCACAAATTTCAGTAGCCAATCAAAATTACAGATGGGAGGTGGAGAGTGGTACTACACTGTCACTTCACTGGTATGAGTCCTGACCCCAGGCCAAATACTGCATGTTTTCCCTTCTCTCTCTATCCTCCTTCCTCTCCGGCTGCTAATGAAAAAAGACCCACTGGTGCCACAGAAAAATAACAACAAAATTTACAGATGTCTTCAGCTGTTGTAATGGCTCTTTACTGAAAGTACCCCAGCTTTTCACAGTTGCTTTCTTCATGGAGCAAGTTCATGTCCTTAAATGAACATTCTGTTCATTCATTTACGGACCATCAACAAATTCCAGTCGGTCAAAACACGTAAACAATGAGACCTCTGAAAATTAGTAATTTCCTGATGAGTCACGCACTGAGAATCAAGGCTGTATTGTGTTACCACACACTAGACTAATTAGACTGATTCTATGAGAATTGCATCTAGAAGTATGGATTTTCCCCCACTCATTTCCAGGAAATGTGACAAAGACTTTAAATTAATGCTGAATTTTGTTACTACTGAAAGAACACTCACCAATTGACTGGACGCAGCCAAGTCCTGAATGTTAAAAATTTATAAAAAACAAAAAATTATAAAACTGTATTTTCATTCGTACCTCACAATGATGCATTGGTCTTGTGTTGAGGACTGAGATAGCCGGAAGGTGGAGTCAGCTATGGCATACACATGGCTAAGACACATAAACATGTCTTAAATCAGCACTAAGACAGGACACATTTTTGAATAGAATAGAATAGAAACAGCCTTTATTGTCCCTCAAATGGGGGACAATAAATACCAACAAATATAAAGGTTCACACAAAAAGCTGTTAAAGTGTTAAAACAATTTATGAAGAAATAAGATGAACAATAATAATATCTTGTACAAGACTATAGCAGAAAATACTGTGTGGTGTTAAGAAATAGGCATATTGGACTCAAATAAGTTAAGCTGTTGAAAAGCAAAAACAGAAAAATGACCAGATGACATAAAATGTACATGAAAATATAGAAAAACAAGCAAGCGCAATTTGAGAAAAGTCTGCTCACGGTGGGTTTTTATTTTGCTCCTTGCCCTCATATTGCTGCCTCACTTCCTCAGAGAAAATGGTGAGCGACTTGAAGGGATTGATGGACAATAGGATGTTTCCAATGTAGGTCTGGAGTAAAATATAATATTTGCTAAGTACACAGCCATCGCAAAGATTGAGTAATTTAGTAAGAATTGAATCTACTGTTAACCATAAACAGTTACAACAAGCTTCTACACAAATTACAGTCTAAGTTTTTTGAACTAAATGTAAAGTATGATTTGTTTAAGTTAATTGGAAATTCTTTGTTTCTGAATTGTTAGAAGCCTAGGTTTAAAGTGTCACTGACACAATAAATCCACTTACAAGACTTAAAAAGATGAACTACTGTGCTTTCATTCTAAGTACACAAAAGCTCTTAATAAATATTTCTCACAGAATACTATAAATGCAGAGTGTTGCTGTTTTTGCCTGTAGTAACTGGGTCAAATGCCAGCGCCATCTTGTATCATAATCAGGGTAAATCAAACCATTAACAACTAAGAATGAATACACAAAAGTGGAGGAAGTTGTGAGATTTAAATGATTTATCTGCAGTTTTGGAGGAAGGAGCTGGATGAAGTGATGAAGAAGATGGTGCTGGTTCTACTGAAGGACTGCTACAAGATTCATTTGAGCCATATAATAAATGGCTTTTATAACCCTTAAATGGGTTTCGTATCCTGTGGGTACACTTAGCGGGGCATTGGGGAAAATATTGAGGTCACGAGACCTTATGCCAGCATTCAAAAACAAACTGATACAGGTATAAAGTTCAAAATGGCGGACTTTGTGGATAAAGACATACTTTGTGAGGTATGTTATTTTTCATATACATACTGATATGAGAGGGCTTGCTTTTGTAAAATGTTGTTCTTTAAGAGTGATTTAATATATGTATATTTTTAAAAAAATATGTTTGATTTACATTTAAACAGCTTAGATAACAAGACATGAAATTTCTGTATCCTGGGGGATATGTTGCCCAGTTAGGGGTACAAAAAAAAATAGTTACACTCAGATTTTCTTTTATTTTGAGTCATTGAATTTATACATAATAACTATTAAAACATTGTTTAAGCTTTATTTTACCCTCAAACATGGATTATTTTAATTTATAGTGTATTATGTATGATTTCAGGGTATTTTGGTGCATATTTTCTAGGGGTAGTGGCAGACTGACCATTGTACTGAGTCAGGTTCTGGTTCTGCTGGAGGTTTCTTCCTGTTAAAGGAGAGGTTTACCAGTCCACTGTCTCTACATGCATGCTTAATAAAAATGATTGGGTTGAATTGATTTTTTTGTTGTCGTTATTGTTGGCTAACTTGAGACATTCGTTAATTGCTGCTATATAAATTGAATTGAGATTGATTTGTGGTATTTTTTAAAAAAAAAACAAAACATACAAAAACAAGGTAGATTCATTGCTTACAATATTTTAAAATGTGTTTCATAACTTATTACAAACATGCAAAAGTGTATTTTTTTTATACCCCAAACAGGCAATATATCGTGGGAGATACAAATCCTAAATGAAAAAATAAAGGTCCTATTTAAAAGAAAAATCATGAAAATGTGTAATTTAATTTCAGCTACATAGGCTAAATAGAAATGAAATCATTTTCAAATATATAAATATGTGTCTGCCCATTTATGGGCATATACAGCTGCAGTCATCAAGGCAAGGTAAACTAAGGCATCAGAAATTAAAAGTGCAGCAAGATGCAACCATATTATGTTGTAATCTAGTTGCAGTCCTTCAGTAGAACCAGCTCCCTCTTTTTCATCACTCCATCCAGCTTCTTCCTCCTAAACTGCACATAAATTGCTCAAATCTTATCTGAAACCTTACAACTTCCTCCACTGCTGATTCTCTGCCTTGGTTGTTAAAGGTTTGATTTACCCTGATTATGATACAAGATGGCGCTGTTGTTTGACCCAGTTACTACAGGCAAAAACAGCTGCACTCCGCATTTATAGTATTCTGTGAGAAATATTTATTATTAAAATAGAATAGAATTCAACTTTATTGTCATTGCACTGTCACAAGTACAAGCAACGAAATGTAGTTTGCATCTATCCAGAAGTGCTCTACGAGATATAAATATTTATTTACAGATGTACAAGACTATGTATGTACTGTATGGACTAAAAGGGGTTATAGCAAAGAGATATAGATATTGTGTATAAATATAAATATGGGAGCTATATGCACAGATTATACAGAATATACAAGAATGTTAGGGAATGGATTATAGATAAATAATGGCAGATAAAATTTACAGGTTGTATGTGTGTGTGAAGAAAACAGTCCGTGATGTGTGTGTGTGTGTGTGTGTGGATAGTCCATGTGTTATTGTTGTATGAGAGGATAGGGGAGTACAGTCCTTATAGTTTATGTTTTATGTCGGGAGGCGTTCAAAAGCGTGACAGCTGTGGGAAAGAAGCTGTTCCGGTGCCTGGTGGTTCTGGTCCGTAGGCTTCTGTAACGCCTCCCAGAGGGCAGGAGGGAAAAGAGTGTGTGTGCTGGCTGAGTGGAGTCCTTTGTGATTTTCCCGGCCCTTTTCAAACACCGCTTCCTGTAGATGTCCTTGATGGCAGGGAGCGGTGCCCCGGCGATATACTGGGCAATTTTCACCACCCTCTGCAGCGCCTGCCGGTCGGAGACAGAGCAGTTCCCGTACCAAGCTGTAATACAGTTGGTGAGGATGCTCTCAATGGTGCAGCGGTAGAAGTTCGTGAGGATCTCTGAGGACAGGCGGTTCTTCCTCAGGGTCCTCATGAAGAAGAGGCGCTGATGCGCCTTCTTAATGAGTTTGGAGCAGCTGGTCGTCCAAGTCAGGTCCTCGGAGATGTGGACTCCCAGGAACTTAAAGGTGTCCACACGCTCCACCACTGTCCCCTTAATGTGGATGGGTGGATGTGGGTCAGCGTTCCTCCTGAAGTCCACGATAAGCTCCTTGGTCTTCTCGGTGTTCAGCTGCAGGTTGTTTTTGTCGCACCACTCAGCCAGACGGTCTACCTCCTCCCTGTAAGCGGCCTCGTCATTATCTCTGATGAGGCCGATCACTGTGGTGTCGTCTGCGAACTTGATGATGGCGTTAGAGCCATGGACAGGTCTGCAGTCGTAGGTGAAGAGGGAGTAGAGGAAGGGACTCATCAAACAGCCTTGTGGCACTCCGGTGTTTATGATGATGGTGGATGAGAAGTGGTTGTCCAGCCGGACATGTTGAGGTCGACTGGTCAGGAAGTCGAGCAACCAGTTACACATGAGTGGACTGATGCCGAGGTCTGTGAGTTTGGTAATGAGTTGTGATGTAATACAGTGTTGAATGTGTTCATGACAGTGTTGAATGCTGAACTAAAATCTAAGAACAGCAGTCTGGCGTAAGTGTTCTTACTGTCCAGGTGAGAAAGGACAGAGTGCAGCGCTATAGAGACTGCGTCCTCTGTGCTCCTGTTCTGCCTGTATGCAAATTGGTGGGGGTCTAGTGTGGGGGGGAGACAGGATCTGAGGTGTGCTAGGACCAGCCGCTCCAAGCACTTGGTAATGATGGGGGTAAGGGCTACCGGGCGGTAGTCATTGAGTCTGGTTGGGTTGGGGTTCTTGGGGATTGGGACGATGGAGGTAGACTTGAAGCAGGTCGGTACCACAGCGCGGGCCAGGGACAGGTTGAAGATGTCCGTCAGCACTCCTGCCAGCTCCCCAGAGCACGTTCTGAGGACACGTCCAGGTATGCCATCAGGACCCGCATCCTTGTGGGATTTAATCCTGCTCAGAGCCGCTCCTACGTCAGTGGGGAGGAAAGTCAGTGGCTGTTGGCCTGGGGTGGTAGCTGCTTTGGTTGCAGTTGTGGTATTCCCTCTCTCAAAACGAGCATAGAAGTTGTTAAGTTCGTTGAGGAAGGAGACATCAGTAGAAGCGGGGGTGGTATTGGGGTTCTTGTAGTCTGTGAGAATCTGAAGGCCTTGCCACATACGTCAGGGGTTGGTGTTAGAAAAATGATCCTCCACCTTCCTTTTGTAGTGGTGTTTGGCCTTCTTGATTCCCTTCTTCAGCTCAGCCCTGGCTGCACTGTAAGTCTGTGCATCCCCTGACCTGAAGGCGATGTTGCGGGCCTTCAGCAGGAGACGAACGTCTCGGTTCATCCAGGGTTTCTGGTTGGGGTACATGGTAATGCGTTTGCAGGTGGTGACACGTTCTATGGTGGTGGAAATATGGTTCAGTACAGATGAAGCGTACTGATCCAAGTCTGTATGGTGGAAAATAGTCCAATCTGTATTCTTGAACCGGTCCTGGAGCACAGTGTCTGAGCTGTTTTCGTGTTCACTGAATGAAAACAGAGTAGTTCATCTTTTTAAATTGTGTAAGTGGATTTATTGTGTCAGCGACACTTTAAGTCCATCTGCAAAGGTGCTACCATCCACCCATTCATTCATCCATACATACATCCGTCCATTGATGGATGGATCCATACTTAACACGCTTATCCCTAGTGGGGTCATGAGGGGTGCTGGTGCCTGTCTCCAGCAGTCAAAGAGCGAGAAGGTGTTACCAATACTCCTTGATTTGTATTTCTTATACTGTACTTCTTCATTTTTTTATTTGAAAGGTTTAGAATAACAGTGGAACTTACATAAATACAGTCACGGTCAAACCTCTTCTTCAGATTCAATAGCACAGAGCTCTCAGACACATCTCTAAAAACACTCAACAAAAATGTTGAATTAGTGCACATAGTTGAAATGAAATAATGTAGGTATGTGTTGATGTATAAACTTACTCTAGGTATGTAAGATCTTCTACCTCATCCAATTCGACTGTTATTTTATTCCCAGGCATCAAAACCTAAAGTAGACATAATTATAGACAATATGATAACCTGAAAATCTCATCTCCTTTAAAACTACCAGTATATAACTTTTAAATAAAAAAAAAATATATTTTTACATATTCGCTAAAATTAGCATCATGCTAATTTTAACAAATATCTGGCTAAAAAGACACAATCTGAAAAAATTCAACTCTTCTGCCTTCTGCCAGTGGACTCTTACTAACTTAGTCAGCAGTAACCAATCAGAGCCAGGAGGATTGTTTTGTCACTCTTGAGCTCACCCTCTCCCGCTTGTTCTTTGCTAAGCTACAGCTGGTTCATTACAAAATAGTCTGCCACCAGCGCTAAGGATAGTTAGCATAACCACTGATGAGGACCGATAAACGATGTTCCTGTGTAACTAAGTTATTTTTCCATCATCAGCAAATTGTGCAGCATAGCAGGGGTTGCTTGACTTCTCTTGGCTCTGATTAGTTGATTTAGGTCAGGAGCAGTGTAATTTTGCAGACAGCAATAATAGCTCAAGGAGGAGTTCAAGGAGCTCGATTTTTTTTTTCCACATTATCTGTCTCACACCATGCTGTCACATCATGGTGACAGCATTACTAAATACGGATAAAACATATTTTTGTAAAAGTTACATACTGGACCTAGAGAGGACCTCAGGTGGTCAGCCAGAGCCAACCTAAATAGCACCATCAGAAAGAGCAAAACATTTTTCACGACTCGTCAAACACCAGACGCTTGTGGCAAAGCATCTGGGCTATAATAGACTACAAGGTTGCTCCTTTATCCTGTGAGGATATTATAACTTTCTGAGTGCACTTAGCAACTACTTTGGATGCTTTGAAGCAGTCAATAACCCTCCTGTGCAAAAATCCACTTCATGAGGCAAACCATTGTAGATATTTTGGTCTAGGTTTATGTCAAGTTGTTATAACAAAGACATTTTAAACAATGTCAACTTTGCATTAAAAGTATAATTATTTACTGAATGACACGTAATGACAACAGTCATGAATATTCATGAAGACTCCATGTTCATGAAAGGTGTTAT
This sequence comes from Xiphophorus hellerii, assembly GCF_003331165.1. Lineage (NCBI taxonomy): Eukaryota > Metazoa > Chordata > Actinopteri > Cyprinodontiformes > Poeciliidae > Xiphophorus > Xiphophorus hellerii. Next base: position 25,546,705 of record NC_045681.1, read on the forward strand.
GTTTATGACAGTGTCATGTCAGTGTTATGCACAACCCTTCAAATAAAGCATTACTGAACTCTTTGTGTGCCTTCTCTGGCAACATGCACAGTCTGTTCTATCTCCATTTTGTTCAAATGTATAACAATCAACATTGTCCCATGTGTCCAACATTTGTTCATTTATTGCACAAACGTAGACATCTTAAGGTCTTCTGAAATCAATGAAATATTTAAGCCAGAGTCAATTAGCATTGACATACCCATTCAATCAGTTCTCCTACATAGGCTGTACATTTTGGACTCATCACCAAGCCGTAATCTATAGTAGTGACATCCACCTCGGCTATTGAGCATCCACTGTGAGTTTTAACGTTTGTTTATTGAGAATGAGAATGTAAATAAATTTGATTTAACAGTTTCAGCAGAGATATGTTAAAACATTTCAAATTTAAGATTTAATCTTTGTGTTTAAGCTCACAAATGCATCCCAGCAAATTAATAATTATTTTAAGCTCAGCCAAATTAACTCGGCCACTACTCCCAAATTTCACCAGAAATGTTGCAAAAGCTGATGTCATTTTTGTCTGTTTTTTATATAATAAATACTTGCTCATTTACACTAAGTTGTTTTAATTAACTGACCCTTTAACACTGACCAATGTATTCATCATTTATTTATTTTTTCCCGTTATTGAGCAGTCTTACCCAGCATTTTCACATTGATGTTCTCACACTGATGGATGAGATGAAAATGAGATCCCAAATCCAGAAGGGCAGCTGTTGCAAAGACGGCATATGCTTTTAAAATGTTGAGGTGGCAATTTTTGACACTTGCCCAAATTGGCATGGACAGTTTTTTCCTTAATTAATGACATAATTTGAGACTTAGTTTTCCTCTTTACTCAGTGTAATTTTGTCTGATAGTTGATTTCATTTTGTTGACTTGAACATTAAAGTTGCAGTATTTAACTTTTATGTAAAAACTGTTATTACATATTTGTTAAATCTGTCACTATATTGTGGCAGTATTGTGGATCGTCTGTAAGGGAAAAAATCATGCTCATCTACCTCTTCCTAGTTCTACAAATGACATCTGCAGAAATGCACTTTTCCTGGACAAAAGTTACATACTGTAGCTTTAAGTGTGACAAAAAAGCAAAATAGAGGAATTCTACAAAGGGGTAAAAATATTTAAAGGAAAGGTAACAATACCTGTGTGCTAATTAGCTGAGTCTCAGCCATCTCTTGGGTTGAATCTTCTGATTCCCAGTGTCCCCTGCTGCTCTGAGTCCTAGCTTGTCCATCATCATCATAGACTGTCCACTTAGTTAGCTTCTCAACTGTCTGATGGGGAAGCAAGTTTTCTGTCTGAAGCCAAGTCTGCAACTCAAAAGATTTTTGCAGATAGTTGCAACTTATTAAACAATTTATTTTATGATGCTTTGGTGTCAAATCATCTGAATAAATAGTTATTTGTTTAAATATAGCATTAAAGATATGATACACACCTGAGCGTCTCCACTCATCTGGTTGTTTCCAGTCCAGTGAAACTTTGGCTGGGCAATAGTATTTAATCCATTCCCACCCATCAACAGTGCAACTTCTTGGTCTGCTTCTTCTTCATACAATGAACAGACACCTGTTTTTGCAAAACTTGTCACTTCATTTGAAGAACATTGAGATACAGATCTTTGTGTGTGGTCAGCCACTTCTACATCTGTATGTACACACTTGGGTTGTGTTAGTCCATTGCCTAACATTCCCACTGACATCTGAGAAGGTTTTAGCTTGTCTCTTGCACCACGTAGCACACTGACTCCATCTTGGTTTTCTAACATAGCTCTACTGGTAATGTTCTTTTCTATGGATAATTCTTCTGAGTTGTTGAGAAACTTACTACCCCTTTTTTCCACATCTTCATCTGATAGCAAATTTTCTGACAATGACTTTTTCATGGACTTCAGGAGACTGAGATCTGGTTTGGAAGGAAGTACCAGTTTAGCTCCTGGCTTTGGGGGTTTGGCCTTGCAAGTGATGTGTCCTCCTGATGAATTTGACATAGAAGGAACTGTCTTATGTGTCTCAGCTGTCTTTGCCTTTGTCAGTTTTTTCACTCTAGGAAGTACTACTGCGTATTTGGCATCTAGTTCTTTATTGCTGACCATGGTTATTTCTTCTGTGGCATCTCCATTGGTTTCCCGGGGCCTGGCTTTTTCTTTCTTAAGTTTGTCCTCTGCAGAACTTTTGTTTTTTTGACTAGCTACCCTGGTTTTACAGACAATCCTCATAGCCACTCTGTGTCTAAAAACTTGGTCCCTAGATCTGCTGCTGCTTTGTTTTTGCTTTAGGGTTCGAAGCCAGCTGGTTATACCAACTGCTTTAGTCAGAGCAGAAATCTTCTTCCGTAAGTTTATTTTTTGTGGCATTTTCTTTTGAATCCAATCAGTCATCTTGAAAAAATGTGTCACTCTTTTTCTTGGGGTTATCAAATGTAACCCTTCACTCACATCCCACTCTGTTTCTTCATCAGAATTTATTACAGCCTTTCTCGTGTTGTGTCCAAGGGATGCCATTTCGGTTTTATCAAACAGTAGGCTCTGTGCCCTACCTTTGACAACTGTTTCATCATCCTGCTGCTCCAGAATAACTTTGGTGTCTTCATTTTTTGCTTTTATAATTATTTTACTTTGGTCTTCAGTACCTTTGTTCATTTTTGGCTTATGTATCTCTTGTTCTTGATCTAAATCATTTTTTACAGAAGGGACCCTCTCATTGATTGTTCCTGTTATCTTTAGCATTAGTTCCTTATGTGGTGCATCTATGCTACTGATAGAAGGGTCTTTCAGAGGTTGAACTGCTTCTGTTAAAGAACAGGGTTTATTTTTCAGTAGATTTGTGTTCTTTTTTTCTTCTTTAGTTCTTTGTTTGGTTTCTTTCTCTACTGTCTGTTTGACTGCTTTTCTCTTTTGTTTTTTCTCCCTTTCAGCTTCCTTATTTGTCTTCACTTTTTTAAACATTTTGTGTGTTGGTTCTTTTACAGGCTTAGAATGAGGCTTTCTACAGTATGCAAGAGTCCTATGGCAGGCAATATTTGTAGCATCCTCCTGGATTAACTTCTTGTTTTTTCTTGTCTTCTTGTGCTCTGCTTTGAATCTCGTCTTCAACCTTGTGACTTCAGTTGTAGGAAACCTTTCATTTAGTCATAAATCAAATCATCTAGAAAGACAAAAATTAAAAATACAAACAGACCACAGATGAAAATGTGAAAATAACTTTAAAGACATCCTTAGTTGTTTTTCTTATAGAAACACAAAGTCACAATCAAAATAACATTGAAAAGGTTAGTGAAAAACAGGTGGTCAAACAAATGTATTAAACTTAGGAAAACCAGGTCAGTACTCTGTTCCACAGCTTTGTTCTTTGACTCCTATTTTTTGGCAATTCTGATCAGATCTACATAGGTGCAACGTTTGGCAAGATTTTCTGGCATTGTTTAACTGAACCTGAAAGCTGCAATACCTACCTCCAGAGAAAAACGTCAAACATAATCTAAATTTTCAAAAAGAAACAGAATTTATCCATCATGTCAAGTAATATTTAAATCTTCTTGTGCCAATACAATCCTGTCCTTTTTTTGGTGCAAAACAATTACAGTAAAATATTGTTTTCAGATCAGTCTAAATGCTGTTAC